>NC_024320.1:6001614-6029173 GCF_000523025.1 Cynoglossus semilaevis
CTATGTTTGTTTTTGATGGTGAAGCACTGCCTCTTTGTAGTTTTAGAAATTCTCTCATTAACCCACTTGTCTCTCCTACTAATGACATTAGTGATGGTTACTAGTGAGAAGTAACTAGCAAGAATTTTAAACCTGGAAAAAATACCATGTAAGGTTGAAAACAGTTGAAATGCTGTGTCCTACCTTTTATATGGGAACAGAGCTGCTTAAAGTTGCAAAGAGAAATGTCACATATGAGCTGCTCGCCCAGGCAGTGAACACAAGTGTGACAGAGTGAGAGAGAACCAGTGGAGGCAGGGAGAAAGACGGAGAATGAGAGGGATGGAGGGAGGCAGGCCACCCTTGAAAGGAATTTTCGGAGGGTTGGACAAACCCAGTCCGCAGCAGTCCTGGTGATTTATTATAATTTAAGACGAAAGATTGAACTTGAGCTTTAAGGTAAAGGCCTCACGTACTGACTTGGACAAACGGAAATGTAAGTTTATCTGGCAGTAGGTCTCTATGGTACAGCCAAAGGTCTTATGCATATGTTGATGACATTTTGTGACAAAATCCAGTGGAAGTAAGGGCAGCAGAGAGGGGCAGTTATTGCCTCAGAGTAGGAAGGTGATAAGATCCAGTTAATTAAACCATGTAATAAGTCCCTATATTTGCTGGCTCTAACCCAGTCCACAGCTCTGTCTCCACCACTACATCTGTCCAGCTGCAGCACCTTCACATCGTGCGACACTATATTTATAATAAATAAAATATAATAAATAATAAAATAAAATATAATGTATATTATTGAATTAACTCTTTGAAATATGCATTAACATTTGGCATATGATTATAACAAAATTAAAAGCGCATGAAAACCTGTCTATCTACTGTATCTGTCTACCTGCCTTGTGAATCCCCACATTATCAAAGTATGGTATAATAGTGTATCATTATTACCTTTATTTAAATGTCAGAATCCACAGGTATATATATACATGTCTCTTTGGTAAATGACACCAAATGACACTGTAAATGGAACAGCTCAACTACTCATGAATTACTATGAAGAACAGAAAACAGACATCACTACACATCTATCTAGATTCACATTTACCACGGCTACTAACACTGTTACTTCTCCAACCAGGTGTCATCGCGTCTGACATTCAAAATATGTACTGTTTTTTTTTTGTTTTTTTTTTAATTCTCTCTCCGTTGAAATTTTTTTTTTTTTACAATATTTACATCTATATTTTATCCATGTTTTTAAAGATGATTTCAAGAGAGCAGCAAGTTCTTTCCCCCCAAAGTCGGTTCTTAAAGGTTAAATATATCACATAGTTCACATAATTAATCAAAACTAATAATAACTTAATCATTTTCTTTTTTCCCCCTGCCCATCATAGCCAAAGTGCTTTCTGCTTGATTTGGTTTCAAATTCAATTCATTGAGCTCTACTTTGTACCATAAAATAAAGTCAATTATATGTATATATATATATAACAGAGAGGAATGTAAACAGTTATTGTTTCCTGTTTACTGTTGTAAAACTGAAATCATTTTAAAATTCTCCTGGAAATCCATCTGGACCAGGGGTTTATTAATGTCTCTCGTGGCAACACTGACTTTTTCTACTGTTAATTCAAGTTATTAAACAGCATCTGAATTTATCACAGGGAACTTTTTAGGAACTAACTCATTTCAGTGGTGTCATGTGGAGCTTCAGACTCATATAAAGAGGAATTATAAGTGAAAAACGGAATCAGTACTATTGGGATCCATGTGTGCTGGCTCTGATGACTCTCATATCTGAGGGATCATATGTGAGGCTGTCTGGTGCCGTGGTTGATGAGCCACACACTGGTTTGCCTTATTATTATGTTCATAATTAATGCAGTGTGATCACAAAAGAAATCTAAATATCAATTTCCACATCAATATTAATATTAATTATCAATATTAATGTGTAAATAACCTACAAATATTTTATGAAAACCAGTATTTTTAAATGTATTTTATTTTTTATCCACTCATGTTTCATTTTACAGTCAAATGTTTTTTCGCTTTGATTTTGACTGATTTGCAGCTGGCCATAACACTTCGGTCAAACTGATCTGGAATGGTCCAGATGCATTAATCATGTCCAAGGGGGAAAAATTGAGTCATAGTTTTGCATGTTTTTCTTGACATGTTTCCATATAATTCCATCATTTTGATTATTATCAAATAACAACAGGTGTGAAACACACATCTACCTGCTGCTGTTAGTCTTTTTATTCCAGCAATATACAGAAAGAAGTTTTTGTCATATTAATAATGCTGATTTATCTGGATTAATAAGGATTAATCACAATAATTACAATGGTGATTAATTGTGATTAATCCACAGCTACTCTGTGATGAATCAGATTAACATTTTTGATTGGCAGTGGTGGCCACTTTCATCAGCGCCCAGAGACGACCCAGTGTTGGATTAGACTCACTGCGTGGTGGCTGTTGTGTTAGCCTTTATGACTGTGCTGCTCCTGCTCTCATCAGCCCTACATGGTAAAATGTCAAACTGCTCTGACCACGGACCACAAACAGAGCTTACAGGGAGAAGATAAATAAACCTCCCTGAGAAAATAGTCCACGTTGAAAAAGGATTTTCTCCGGACCGAGGAGGTCAGTAGAGACAACACAGCGGACTACTGCATGCTCACCGTTAGACTGTGCTGGGCCCCTGAGCCCTGTAAATCTGTAGTCTGACTGTTGGCCTCAGCCTTTGTGACGGTTAATGATGGTTTATGTCATATTTTTCCCTCCATGTCTGAGATATTAGGGACAGTTATAGTCTGGGTCAGTCATTAGAAACGGTGGTACATATAATAAACGAGTGAAGAATGAAAGCAGGGAGCTGTGTTTACTCTGGATGTCTCTCTGCTTCTGTTGGCAGCTTCACACACATTTTCTCCCTCACTGCTCTCCACATATAGCCAGCTATGCAGATAAGACTGCAACCAGCTTCTTTCCAGCAGCCACAGTCTAAAAACAATAGGTGTGATGTGATGTGAACGTTTGAAGCTGAGCACCAACACTTCTGTTCTAATGTCCAGCACATTATTTTAAGCAGGGATTAGAGTGAGAAGGAAGAGAAAGACAGAGAGGATACTGGGTGTACTGTGTCTGTGGAAGTACAGAGATGGTGAGAAGACAGAGTTGTGGAGTGTACTACCAGGACAGACGTTCAAAGGTCAACAACATGGTACTATGTCTTTGTAGACACAGTGATGCAGTGAGAAATGTTCTGAATTCCAGCTACACCACGCTCATTTACAAATAATCATCCCAATAAACAGAATAATGACAGTGGAAATACAACACCACGCTCATTTACAAATAATCATCTCAAATGTTCATTTGTCAGGGTGTCCCCTACCCTCGTCATCCTGGAGGCAGGTGGTAACAGAGATCAACAGAATAATGACAGTGGAAATACGATTACTCTTTGGCCACACTGTATCTGGGTAAAATGAAATGTGAAGACAATCGTACACAAAGATAAATATTTATTAAAGATACTTTTGGCATGTAGCAAGAAAACTATTCCATGGAAATGGTTGCAGTTCCGTCCTCCAACTATACAGTGGATCAGGGGTCACCAACGGGGGAACTTGATAGCCCCCATGGACTGTCTAATAATAAATAAAATTAAAAAAATAAATAAATTCAGGCATTACAGAATATAATAAACAAATAACAAAAAAACCAGTCAACAAGATTGTACTGTTACTGTTCTTTTTGAATCAGTTCCACCTGCAGTGATATTCATATGGGTCCAATGACGATGGTAAGAAGAGTGTCTACTACTGCATGTCCCTGAACTAATTATTATTACATTGTTTGTGAAGTCTGTATCAAACAAGTAGCTCTCTGTATTACTGAGTGACCTTGAAGTAGCTCTAAGATTCAAAATGGCCGGTGATCCCTACAATAGATGATAGAACTGTAGAGAATGTATGCTGTCAGTTTTACCAAAGTACAACTAATACTGCAGAATGGCCATAGTGTATTGTTTTGATTTAAAAACACAAGTTTGTTCTATATGCAAAAGTTCAGTACATGAGCAAAAGTACAACAGACACAGCAGTTGGCTCAACCCATGCCTTTCAAATCCAACATGAACGTGACAGGACTGAAATAGTCTGATGGTGTCCACAGATAGCCAAACCTAATCTGCCGCTCTGATTCTGACAGGTGCTTTATGCTTTGATTGTAGGATTTGTCTCCCATGATAAAAGCTCATGACTCCATTGTCTGCTGTCAAGTATCCAAAATATTCACTCACATCCAGCTGGTTTAAAGGACAGCATTCCCAGGAGATATCCATCAACAATCAGTCCACTTAACAGTCGCCAGTGATGCTAACATTCTAAAAATAACTCAAATTCAGTTCACAGGCCTAGCCTATTGACAAGTTGCTTTGTAAACAAACAAACAAACTTCAAGTCATATCTGCATCAAATGTTTACTATTACTGGTTCAAAATGATCTTTGCTGTATTCACTTAAATAACAAACGACATTTTTATTTTGTTAATTTCTCTGTCTTAGGTTGACCCTGTGAAAAGTGAAACCACAGCTATGAGTCTATCTTCTAACGTAAATTAAAAAATAAAACAAAAACAAACAGTGGTAACAGGCTATTCATTTCACCTACAGGTGGCACTGATGGACTTAAAAAAGCTACTATATTAAAGGAAGTTCATTAATCATTCAATTGAAAAAGCAAAAGAATAAAGTATATTTTAAAGAAAAATACATTCATTAGTACTTGTGAATGTAATCAAGTCGGGTCAGTTTTACTTCTAAAGCCCAAATTCACCTTTGTTTTTTTTTCTACATTCTACAATATAGATTCTAAAATGCCAGTAAGTACATTTCTTTTCCACTAATTTACTTTTCTAATCCTGTTTTTAATTGTTTTCACAGGTGTGTGTGTATAGTAGTTCTTCTGTTTTCCTTAAGACTTTTAAGTCTTTATATATTTAATCCTAGCAAAATATAACCAAAAATGTGCTCCTTTTGTCATATTTCAGTTGTACCTCTGGCTCTTTGCTGGTACTTGTACCTTCAATATATACATATATTATATATAAATATGATATATCTATAAATGTACCTAATATGTAGTTATGGAGGTGAGGCTGAGTGAATTGGAATCCCAGCCTCACACTTAAAAACCCAAAATGTCAGACAGTCCCCTGTACCTAGCACCAGGGTTAGCTAGCTGATTAGCGTTAGCTCCAGGAGCTCCTAAGCAGCAGGTGGAGAACCTACAGTAGTAGGTCATGTTTCACCCAGGGAAACATTCTGGTAATTAGCCACGACTCAAAATGACAACAGTCATAGTTAGGTGCATTCCAGCGTTCAAAGAGGGCGACAGCGAGTCACATTTGAGGCTCTCGGGAAAATATAGCAAAGTAATGCCAAACACCATGATCATAAAGATCTGGCCACTGATGACAAGTTAATTAGCATGTGATCATTGAAGTGCTGTCTGTCTGCAGCTGTACAGGTGTCTGTGCTTCTGTTTTTTTTAATTCCAACTCATCAGTCAGCTCTATTTCAGAGCTTCATTTTGACCTCTTAGCCTAGCCTAGCTTGATATCTGAACAGTTATATTAGTTGACATCAATTTAAAATAGTAAGTTGCAATGATCTGGTATATTGGTTTTGGATCCACTTTTTAATAGAATTATTCATATAAATCTTTACTTAAATATGGAACTAAAAATGTAAAATATAATACAGTATAAAACTCCAGTCCAGGAGAAATGTGCATCTTTTAGCTAAGAAAAAAAGATCACAGAAAAACACAGAGAATCTAAGAGAAAAACATTTAAAGTCAACGTGGGTTGTGGAAAAAAGGGACCTTTTCTTATTCGATCTGAAATAATGTGAAAAGTTGTTGTGAATCTCCTGTGTAATGTTGGAACAGAGCAATGGAAAAATAACTGCTCTATTTATAAACAGCCATTTAACACAAGAGGGTCATCTGCAATCCTCAGAGAAACAGTCAGCCAGTTGTCCTGTTCTAACAAAATCATTCCATTACATCAGGGCCTAGCAACTGAGAAGGAATATTTTTATTGCAGAAAACACAGATTGAAGACAACACTCATGTTTTCTTGAGCTAGTACTTATATGGTGTTACTGAGCACGTTCCCAGACAACAACAGTTTAGTGTGGAGGGCTTTGGTTTTTGGGGGACAGGGATGATGGTGGAGGAGTTGAAGCTGGAGCTCCAGTAAGGTGTTGAAAATGTCTGTGAACGCTGTGAATCAGCTGGTCAGTTCAGTGCTGGTGTGGCTGGTGGTCCGCATGGTGGCACGTTGGCCACCGTGTCGACTTCTCGCTTCTGTCCTGGTCGGGTTAGTCCTTGCGACGGCGTCCCCTGTGGATGCTGTCGGCGGGACATCCTGGCGTGGGTGGATCCCTGATAAAGCTTTCCTCACGTGGTTCCTCAGTGCCCAGCCTCGTTGGGTCTTTTCCCCTTTTATCTGTACAGCTCTTTGTACTACAGTCATTGAATGAAAAGTGCTCTAGAAATCAGTTAATTATTCACTTTATATTTGATTTGATTTTGTGTTTTATATATTGTATATTTTATATATGCATATTGTGTTTTAAAATGAAGGAAAGGAGAACATTTGATATTTGTTTTATAATTTGAACCATACCTGGGGATTTCTTGATTTTAAATTTAACTATAAACATTATTACTAATCCATGTCAAAAATCACCCATACACATAAATGTGATTCAAATTCAGTCAGTTGTTGAATTCATTTTAAGACATGCAGTATAAAGTACATGCACTGGTATTTGGCAATACTCATTCTGTATTTACAAGGTATTTTATTAACATCCATCTTGCAGTAACACAGCACTGACTGGCTGTGGCTCTGGGTTCTGGGCAGCACACACACAGAGTGTAATGTGATGTAGAACCACAAGTATAATATTTCACACCTTTTTACTGAACCTTTAAACATCGAGTAAGGCGAACGATAAAAACTTTTGAGATTGTGAAACCTTAAAGATTTGGTTAGTGTACTAGCCTTGCAGCAAGATGATTACTGGTTTGTCAGTTCAATTCATGGACCGTTTGAATTTCTTTCGACTTTTTGAGTTTACATGTTCTATCAGTCCAGGTTGGACACTACCAGCATTAGAAGACGAATCATTGTCTCAGTGTCCTAGTGCTGGTTAGAAATTGTTCAAAAAATAAATTAAGATCTAGATTAGTGTTCATGGTTAGGGTGTGCTCCGTATTGCAGTGTTAATGTTTATTATATTTTGTAATGCTGTTTAAATCTGAACCTGAGCTCCAGTTTATAGAAACTGATAAAACCTGTGTTTTCCTGTAAACTCGTGGGCCTCATTATTCACTTCCTTTTTAAAACCATCAACATGTGCATGTATTGCAGATAGCACGCACTGACACAGGATGTGAACTCATTTTTGCCATTTGGTTGTTCTTTTTACAAAAATGTGATGAAGATGGCTGCTGTCTCTGAAATAACTTTGCTTTTGTTGGGCTGTTCCATCCTCTTCTTCACAGGTAAATTCAATTTGTTAGGAATTACATTAGGAAGATAAACTGCTTATGTTTTAACTTAATTGTTTTAAAGATTTGATAATTAGCTTTTCGAACCCCTTCGGCCCCTCAAGTTGTCTTCATCTGTAAGAAAAAAATCTTTATTACAACTTTGGAACAAATTTATAAAATACAAATTATGTTCTTAATTGTATAATATTAAAGATTTCACAGAACAATTTAGATCGTTGTCTGGACAAATGACGATGAAAAACAATTCTACAGTTTAATCCTAATATGAATAGGAGATATGTATGTCTGTGTGTGTATCTTCTCGATTGTCTTTTCATACTTTTTCATACTTTTTTAAATTTTCATTTTACATAAAGATCAAAATGTTAAACATATGTTTTTGTTATGGATGAAAAATATTTGATGTTCTCCAAAGGGGGTGCTGATCTTGTTCTTTTATTTGTTTCAGTTCCGCATTAATATAATATTACGTTGTCTGTGTGAAGAATCACAGAAGTTAACATGTAACCCTCAGTTTCCTGGATCCAGACTATTTTGTGATTTCAGTTCCATTATTTGATTTAATATGCAATAAAATATTGGTACTTGGTATATATTGGTAAATTAACCTTTATAACCAAACAAATGATCTTACCCCAAATCACTCGAACCTGATTACTGCTGCTGTTAGCAGTAACGTAACATTTAACGGGCAACAATATGCATGTTACAGTTGCATTAATTATTTCCAGGGATGCACCGATGAATTAGATAAACATTTGCCGATGTTTGGCTTGCAAAGGTTTACATCTTTAACCTTAAGCCATTATTAAAACTATTTATACTGTTTATATATTCAAACTATTTATGTATTGTTATGTAACTACACTACATATATAAATATATATACACATACTAAAGGTAGATTTATTTAGATTGATCTATCCATCTATCTATTTTTTTTTTCATTGTTTGCTTTGCCTCCTCAGGTGTTCAGAGCAGCTGTAATGCGTACGCTGCCAAAGGGGAGACCTACGTAGTGGTGCTCGGACATCAGCTGCAGAAATCTGATATACTAAAATGGAAACATAGAAATAAAGTCATTGTGGAACGAAAAAGCAATTTCAAGTTTTCGCTTGGAAGCGAAGATGATATCTATCAAAATGGTTCTCTGAAGCTGAGGAATGTCAACGCAAACCACTCAGGGAATTATGAGCCTGTGGTTTTCACAGAACATGGGGTTCGTATACCAAACCTGAAGAGCGTAGATTTATGCGTACTTGGTAAGTATCACTATAGTCTTTTCAAATTGGTTTTTAATTAATACTTACTGACATAAGTAATCAACATTTTTTATTCTTAATTATGTCCGTTAATGTCCATTAATCTCTTATTTCAGCTGATTTCCTGTGGTATATTTATACTAATCTTTCTTGCACAGACCCGGTCCCTGAACCTGAAGTGACACATGATTGCATGTCAATCAAACAAGTGTCAAAAGTCAAGTTTACCTGCACTGTTGCTCAGGTGAGAACAATATGTTTTCCATGTCCAGTAGTCTCTGAGCGTGTGCCACTCCTTTTAACCCTGACTCTAGTGAAGAGTTGTGCTACGGAACAGAGTTCTTTAAAGATGTGCAAGTCAGCCGGACAGTTAGACAGTGCATATTTTTCTGTTTTCTTCCTAGAAGACCGAACAATCAGAAATTCTAGCCTGCTGTATGTTAACAATAACATCATTTGATTTGAGCAGGTACAGTAACCACTGATGTCCATGTCTCCATTTACTGAACAGAAGAATGACATCAAATTTGAGTGGCTTCAGAACAACAAGTTGCTCCACCAAGGTCCCACCCTGACACTTGACATCAAGGACACGGGGTCACTCAGCTGCCGAGTTTTCAACAACGCCAGTGCGAAGTTTAGTAAACCTGTGACTCACTCCTGCCACCAGTCCAGTGAGTGTAACTGAACTGATGTGTAACCTCACATTGGAATGATTACAATAAGATTATTATAATTAATGAAAATCAACAGGAATCTAAACAATGTATAGTGAGAAAATACTATGTTATATGATAATGCCACCTGAAAAACTACAACTCATTAATCCTTACCTTTCCTCTGCCCGTCTTCTCACCTCATTTCTTAGTCATCCCTGAAACAGTATTTGGAATAAGTATCTGGATTTTTGTAGGTACTGGTGCAGGTATGTATATATTCAGATGTAATATATATTTATGTGACAATTCTCCCATAAATGCTGTGTGTCCAACCTGGTCTTTTGGGCTGTCTTCCTCAGGTGTGGTTGTGTTGCTTATGTTTGTTGTGATTATCTGCTGTGTCCAAGTCAGACGGAGAAAAAGGAAATTGCAAATCCTCGGTGAGCAGCTTTTGGTTTGATATTATTATCGACTTGTATGAAATGTTTTGTCATTGTGTAAAATAGGGCCGACCATTTTTCGATAACGTGACGAGTACTGTATAAGACAGATTAGGACCCAAATGACAATGTCAAGAAAAATCCAAAACCTGAGAACACATGTTCACAAAACAGAACAATCATGTGATAGATAGGAGAGCACTCCTCGACCACGCCAGGCTTGGGAACAGTGACCATGACTTGGTCATTTTATAGATCCAACATTAACTTTACAGCTCCAAGTACACATACACACAGATACTTAATAACGTAAAATGGGTGAATATTTCGTGTAAAAAATAAGTACTGTATTTTCCGGTCTATAAGTCACTCTTTTTTTTCATCCTTTGACTGGATTTGCGACTTATACATTGAAATATATAATTTCACCTGTCACCTGACAGCCGCTAGAGGCTTGTGTACCAGTATCTGCTACCCCTGTACCACGTGTTCGTTATTTTCAAACTGACAGCCGCTAGAGGGCACTCTAGCTGGCTGGTGCGACTTATATATATTTTTCTTCATTATGCATTTTTTGGCTGGTGCGACTTATACTTCAGAGCGACTTATAGTCTTGAAATACAGTAATAAATATATCTCAGAAAGTGCAGGGAAGAGTCAGGTGAACACGGCCAGCACAGGCTGGTCACAATACAAGTTATAAATCGACCCTATTTTGAAACGAAGACCAAAAGGTTTAGTGTTTGTGGAAATCACAGAGCTGCAGGTATTGTTGTGCAAACCAACATTTTTTTTTGTTCCAGTAAAATAGGTCAGTTAACCTCGTCAACTGTAGTTTTCTCACAACTGCCAAGAAAGCACGTACACCCAAAGGTCCTCAGTTAGTCTTAGCAAAGAAAGGCCAGTTTATGAAGAATTAAACCCAGTGAAAATGCTGCACGGCTAACTGATGACGTGTTCTCATCTTTAGAAGAGGAGGATCTCCGTTTGCGGTCGACCAATTGCGATAAGCAACAACAACAAGGGCACGTTCATCACCACACTAATAATCCCAATCGCCCACATAATCATCACCTCCATCACAATCAAAGGCAGCCTTATCATCAGCCCACAGGCCGCCCTGCTCCTCGACAGCCACACCCCAAACAACGGCCCTCCAGAGCCCCTGACCCACCCTACGCTGGACCACAGTCAAGCCCTCGAAGATCTGCGCAGGTAAGTAGTGAAAATGAAATTTTAGTTTTGAAGAAGAGAGAAGTTGCCTCCTGTTAGAGCTCTGTCTCTGGTCTAAATCAAACTGAAAGTACTCTTAACTCCTTTAACTCTCATCAGTGACACTGATCCAATATGAAACTCTGTGATACATGCCAAATGTGATCATCAGTGGATGGGTTTTGGGACCATCACTGCCAGAAAACAGTTTCTTTTTATTTCTTTTATTTGGCTAATATCGTTATAATTTGGAAAACTGTAATCAGACCAGTGTAGTTTTAACCTACCCTGCATTAACAACATCAACATGTGATTCATTCATATTGGTGTTTAAGTACTCTCCTCATGCTCTCTTTAGGCTAACACACCAGCAAATACAGGATCTGACCAGCTGCACCCCCCCTTACCTCAACCCAGAAGAAAATCACCCAGAACACCAAGGGTTCGAGAGTTGTGATACCTTTGACATTCTATTGCCCCACCTCCTACCCCTACCCTTGCACCCAGGCTTCTATTAAGTTAAGTTGGCGTCATGGTTATAATGTTATACAGTGTTTTAGAGCATAAACACTTTAGAAAATAGTTTAATTGTATTGGTCATCATAATAGGAAGTAGTTTAATTTTACTTTTTTATAATTATGTGGACTTTTTTTGCGACCAATTTGTAATTACCAAAACTCACCAATTTCCCTCAAATTACTTCAGAAAGGACTGTCTTTTACTTTTTATAACTACGCTAACAGCTTTTTCATGCTTCACACTGTTACAGCATTTAAAAATTCGATATGGATAAAAATTAGGAGCAAATAAAAAAATAATTTTATTTATTGACCATTCTGGGGTGCTTTTTTTTTTTAATGTAGATTGGCCTTTATAATTAAACTTAAGGTTGACTTTCATTAAAGGTATGGTGAAGTGAACTTGGTAATAAATATGGTTGTTTAAACTGTGACCAAAAAATGGTAAAAAAAAAAAAAGAAACTGGATTAAGTTGACTGTCAGGACTGTTCCTGAGGTTTATTGTTCTGTTGTACGTGTTTTGGACTGTATGGTTAGTACTGTGTGTATAGTACAGTATCTTATTACCCTAATGTAATTAATTAAATTGTTTTTTATTTGTTATATATATAACAAAAAGCTTAATTAAAACAAAGCAAATGACTTTTTAACCTTGCATATTTTATGTTACTGGGGATGAGATGCTTTGTCTTTTCTTTTCTTTTCTTTTTTTTGAACTTGTCTGTGACTTTGATACAGAATAGCCGTTATTGTATGTTTCGTAATTTTACAAATAAATATAAACAAAAATAAATAATGCTGTTCTAAAGTATGATTCAACCCTTGTGGTAAACTAACTTTTAAAAAAAATAAGTCGTCATCATCACCTAAGCAGACGAATGCTTTTCAGTGAAAAGCAGAGCCTCTGTGTGTCTGGTTATGTGTCAATTACATCCTGTATTTTTGTGGTTTTAAGGTTTGCTTCAGCATTGAGCTGCCGGCGGCAGCAGCTGCTGTTGCTGACTGAGTGGGTGGGAGTGTTGTGCACATGTGGGGTCCTGTGCACTAAACTTACAAAGAAAAAGAAACTCACTCCATAGAAACAAGAGATATCCTTAAAAATTTGAATTTGAATCATGAAGAAACCATCCGTTCTAGACCCATAGTTAGGCTGAAACACTGAGCTGAGATCTGTGTCAGTGTTTTTATTTTAAAAATGTGTGGGAAAAAAACAAAGTCTACAGCAGGGCTGTTAAGAAGGAAGTCGAGTTCAACGTCTGACCTGATTATTTCAGATGATAAAGTAAAGGTAGAGCAGAATAGAACAGTCAAAAGAAACATCAATGGAAACTGTTCAAAGAGAGACTCATCACAAGTAGTGACGGAAAGTCTTACAGCTCATCTCACCAAAAATAGTCGTCTACTTCGACCCCTCTCCCCCTCCCTGATGTTTTGTTGCTTAAATTAATTTATGACCAAAATAATATATGATGATGTGCAGAATTACTAATGTACAAATCTGACATTATATCAAATGGTTCTTGTATATATGGCTTCAACCTAAGACGGAGCAGAGTTGTTGCAGAAGTGTTTTTCTCTATACACATACAGTTTCATATGTGATGTGATAATGCCACCTGAAAAACAACAACTCATTAATCCTCGTCTTTCCTCTGCCCGTCTTCTCACTTTCCATAGTGTAGCGGTTAGCAGAGAGCAGAGTCCTAGGATTCCCAGAGGAACCACATGCTTGGTGCCTGTTAACAGCATATGTGCTGCTAACACAATAATTTCCCATATATGGGATCAATAAAGTAGAAATTTATTTATTTATTATTTATTTTCAAATCAGAGCTGTTGAAGATCTTTGTGAGTGTCTTTCTTCAATTCCTGTCAGTATATCAGTGTTTTCTTCAACTAAACAGGAGTACATTTTTAGTAAATGTAAACTAGAATATTATTCTATTTCATTACATATACTTTTTTGTGAGATTTTTGTATGGTTGTGTGCCGTGGGTTTTTTTTCTGATGATATCAATGTGTCGTGGCTGAAAAAAGGTTGTGAAACGCTGCCTTAGCAGACTACCTGTCTCTGGTTGCATGTCCGGTGTTTTTGCTGAGAAGGTGTTAGTGGTTTTAATTGTTTGGTTCAGCATTGAGCTGTTAGCAGCAGCAGCAGATGCTACTGACTGACTGGGTGGAAGTGTTGTAGACATGCATGGTCTAAACTTACAAAGAAAAAGAAAATTATGAAACTAACTCCACACAGAAACAATAGCTATCCTAATATATTTGACCTGGGTCTTAGGCTGACCTGAGATCTGCATCAATCTTTGAATTTATAAAATGTGTGTACACCATCAAACCAAAGTCTACAGCAGGGGGACGTCTTCAAGTAGTGATGGAAATGCTTACGGCTCGTCTCACTAAAAATAGCCGTCTCTTTTGTCTCTCCCCAGATGTTTTGTTGCTTAAATTAATATATCACTAGTATAATATATGATATGTAAAATTACTAATATACAAACCTGACATTATATCAAATATTTCTTATTTATATGGCACAATGTTGGGTTCTTTTTTTTAATAACCCAACATGGAGCGCTACAGAAGTTTGGTTTAAATTTAAAATAAAAAACAAACAAACAAACACAAATTTTAATTTCCTCATAAGAATATATCTCTTATTGTAAATCAGATATGTGAAGCAGAAATAGAAAGGACAAATGATTATTTATATGGCTTCGTCATCAACTCAATATGAAACTGAGTTAAAATACAAAAACAAAAGTTTTAATATGAAATGTGATGGCCCTGCGTGGAGCTACTTCAGGGCAGGTGTCTAATAAATGTGCCATTGTCGCCACCTGCTGGATTCTGAATGAATGACATAAGTAATTGCTGGTTATACTTGTCTTTTACGTTCAATAAGTCATTTGTAAAGACTGTGGATAGATGGATGGATGGATGGATGGATGGATGGATAGATAGGCCACTGTGACTACACGTTACACGTTACTTATTAAGTTTGTAAATGTGTCCTTACAAACAAGAATGTATATATACAATAACTCTAACTTCAGGATCTTTTGAGGTAAACCGTCGTGCTAGCTAAATGTCTTTAAAATGAATTGGCTTTACTGAAAACGCTGCCCCCATGCAGACGTACATGTATAGAATGCTGTCGGATTTTGATTATGATTTTCACCAACACCGCTCTGATGATAGTTATAACAGTATAAGTTAGGTTTACTTTGGTCAACTCAACTTTTCTCCACTCTGCATTTATGAAAGACAACCACTAGATGCCGCAATATATCTATATGAGCAACGCTCAGGTTAAAATTATCCGGTCGTTATAACATACAGTATTTCAACCACCACAGGTACAACCACTACATTAAAGTAAAATTCTCGTCCATTTTTGTAATTTCTCGCCCAAAAACATTCTTACTAACATGTTTATATGATGGTTAAGATTCAATGATAAACATTTCACCTAATCTTGGTAATATTTGTACGGAACACATGCACAACAAATACAATTACAACAAATCTAAACATTTTGTTTAGTAAGTATTGTGCAAAATCTTTTACAGTTTACACTTTAATGTAGGCAGAGGGTTCTTTTCTGCAAATGCTTGCATTAAAAAGAAAAAGAAAACAAACATTTAAAAGCCAGAGTACACAACCACACACTAGCCTTGGACTTATATAATATACATTCCCTGTGCATTTGATTTTCTTGTATAAAGACATAAACTAAAAAGAAAAAAAATACATAGTGTTGTGACACGTTTTCCAGTTCACATTTGATTTTTCATCAAATGCCTCAAAAAAAAAACAAACAAACAAAAAAAAACCAGATCTTTATAGATGAGGCTAGAACCAAGGTTTTTATTTGTATTTTTGCTTTTAGTATTTTTGTTGAAAATTCAGAAATGGTGAAAGTCAGCAGACCATAGCTTTTGCACAGTGGATCCACTTCAGCATGCACACGGATGGCACTAGGGACACGTGTGGTATCTTAAACACCCACATAAAACACACACAGACACAGAAATACATGCTGACAGTGGTTTCACAGCAAGCATTTGACAATCACCTGTTAATGTTTACCTTTGACTTTGTACATTTACAATCCTTGAACTCTAACCTTTTCACCACCGCTTCCTGTTGCTCCTTCAGAATCTTCTAATGGTGAACTTTGACCTGTCCACTCAATCAGTGTGAATACACAGCATGGGACTGAGGTCAGGATAGTAGCTGACCGCTAGTATGTGTCAAACTTTGTTGAGTACTTACCTAGCAGTGAACTGGAACGATTTGAATCCAAAGTTGATAATTGATTGATTAAAATTGATAATAAAAAGTTTTTTTAAACCTAACATTTGCTTTAAACAATGTTATATAAATATAGTTAACTGGAGTTGTAGCTCCATTTTATAACACAATGAAGAACTATCATAGAAGTAATGAGCACTGACTGTACACAAACTGAAACACTTTGATTTGTACCTGATTAGGACAATGGTTTATTTTGACAGTTGCGGTCTTAGTTTGCCAGCTGACCCAGACTTTGTGTCTGTATCTAATACACACACATTCACACCACACAAACTTTTAGGAAAAGATCATATTGTCTATCTGCCTCGACTGAACAATAGTGAGTCAAAGGTTATAGTTTTAAGACGTGTCACATCTGAATTAATAAAACAAGTTTAGACTCGTCCCCAAGGCTCATCAAACCGCTCTAACGAGATTTATTATTTGATCTGTGTCAACAGTTTAGCTGTGTTGCATCTCATTTGATCAGGTTCTCAACGAAACAAAACAATTAAGTAAAAAAGTAAAGATATAGACACCTTTATAAACAAACTTGAACAGAAACCTGATAAAATTAAAGACTTCCCAACAGCAACAGAGAGAGAGAGAGAGAGAGAGAGAGAGAGAGAGTAAAACATTAAATATATTCTATCCTAACAAAAACCGCTAATACATTTTATTTAATATTTTTAAAAGTATTACATAAAAAAAAATATACATATTTATATATTTAATGATGTACTCTCTCTCTCCCTCCCTCTCTCTCTCTCTCTCTCCACCTGGGAGCAGACCAACACCTAACTTCCGGCTTCGTCCTTATTTCCTTCTCTGCCCCTGTCTGTCTGTCTGTCTGTTGTTGTGTTGTGCACACCTTGACAATTGTGGGATAATCTCTAGACTCTCCGTCCAAATTCGTTGTGGATATATCTATCTATCATGTCTCTCCATCGATCATGGATCATATCGCACACATTGTGAAGCGCCAGGGTGCGTGCCCAGGTTTTGCTCTCCGGCTTCGCCCGCTGTGCGGTGCTGTGTACTATTGAGTGTCCGCCGGGATACATTGGAGAGTTTTACACATTTGTCCGACAGCGGCGGGATTGGACTGCTCCCAACCCAAATGTAGGACAAAGAGATGAGGGGGTGAAATTTGGACAAGCCGAATCGTAAAAGATGGAAGGAACAAAAATGGATAACGTTTTCCTCACGTTCGCCTTTGGGATTTTCATACTCGGTAGGAAGCGAGCCTCTTTGCACGTTGTTTGCTCACGAATTCCCGGGTTTCCCGCTGTGCTCTACTAAGTTTACCTACAAAAGAAGTCGCGTAGCTAATCAGTGCATTTAGTGAATATATCTTTTATTTAGGTCACGTGAAGCACATCTGACATTCTGGAGAGCCCTTAGCTAAATCGGCATGTGTTAGTCTAATCTAAAGGCGTTGGATATATATTTGAGTAATAAACTTAAAGTGGCTCTCTTGAACTGCTGCTGTGGAGAGTTTATCTGTAGGGACACGCTTCACGGCTCCGTGCTAAAATGTATGTGCCTGATGTTGAGTAAGGTGTGTGAGTCCTTGGGTGTTTTATTACATGCTGGCTTTAAGGTTTAAATGTGACACACGCAGAGAAGATTTTCAATGCATTGTAAGGACTTTTCCCAAGCGTTTGGCCGTGTTGCATTTATTTTGATCAGGTTTTCAACTGTCAGAAATTAGGGAAATAACAAATTAAGAAATAAAAGTGAAAATCACATTTTAACCAAACCTGAATAGAAAACACACAAAATAGTTCTCATGGTTTGTAAGGACTTTTCAAGGACATAATGTATTGTTTAACTCGAATCCTGACCTAACACGTATTCTAATCCTAACCTCAACCTAAGTGGAATATATATATATATATATATATATATATATATAGAGGTGTGTGTGTGTGTGTGTGTTAACACAGTGTAATATATAACATACATTTTGGTATATCACCGAATTAATGAATCACATACATCTATATAAAAAACAAGAGTTTCTTTTTAAATTTTGTTTTATGTACATGTGAATTTTGGTCAACTGCAATCACAGATTAGTGCTATGTGTGTGATTTTATATATATATATACTCACCCACACATATATACATATACATATATTATACTGTATGTGCGTGTGGTTTGTGAGGTTAGTGTGCTAAGAAGATAGAAAGAATATATTCTAGAGGAGTTCATGTCTGAGGAAAGTGAGAGAGCGATAAGGACAGATGGAGGGCAGGTGGTTCATCAGAAACTACAGGGAGTTAGTAAGGAGGAAGTGAGAGCAGTATCGAGGAGAATGGTGTGTGGATAACATGAGGACCACTGAAGAGTCCAAGGCTGCTTGATTTCGGAAAAAGAAAAGTTTTTCCTTCATATTGATATCACAATTATTTAACATGTTTGGTCATTGACTCTGAAAAACATTAAACACCAAACTCACCAAACACACCAAACACTGCTGCGCCTCTCTACCTGCTGTGTCCTCCCCTGCTCCTCTGCTCCTTCTGCCATCTTAACTTGCATTAACGCTAACACTGGCAACCACCAGAATACACCCTGTGAGTCATGATTTTTTATCTTGCTGGCCAAAATCTTTTACAGTCCACACAGTATTCAAATAAATTCAAAAAGTATAACCAAATTATGTTAAATACTTTGCATGGGTATCAGTTAAGTTAAGTTTTACTAACACTTAGGGTTGTCACAATACCAGATTTCCAGTAGTCGATACCAATACCTGTGAATTTCCACGATTCTGGATAATAATTTTTGTCTTTACCACGATAAAAATACAAAAACAGATCCCATGTACTTTTAAATTCATTACTTTATTAAAGACGGTTTCAAACTGTCAAGTATTTAATCATCATTGATCACCTCAACATCTCTCTGTACAGAATATAAATTGCAGTACCAGCTGCCACGACATAACTGTGTATTTAAAAAAGAACAGCAGTGGCCTATAGCCTCCCAGTATATAAAAACAACCAATACTGTGCTAATAAAAAAGTTCAACTAGCATAAGGACAGAGGCTGTTAGAGAGCAGCTCCTAATGTCACGTCACATGACCAGTACGGTATTGTTACATTACGTTAACCATTTGTTATTGTAAGTGAACAATTGATCCAGAGTTGTTCTTCCTTTGTGGTGGCGCCGACTACTCAGTGCTCTCATATTTATACTGCCCCCATAGGTTCCACTGAGAATCGACATGGCTGGCTGAGGGAAAAGTTGAATACTGTGTACTGACTGTAACAGAAAAAAACAGGCATTGATATAATTTCTTGCAGGTTGGCATCAACTTGGTACCAAAGTATTGGTTGTTGTGAAAACCCTACTAACAATTACATACAATGAGCCAGTACAAAGTACTTCAGCAGCAGTGGTAAACCAACGGTCATGATTCCCTACGCTACCCATTACCCTGCTCATCTTAGTATTTATCTTTATTAATTTTCATATCTCCCTTTCCCACAAGGCTCCTGCTCAGCCCGAGTGGTGACAGTGTCTCCTGGTCCACTAATCCGGGTGGAAGACCAGCCAGTCTCCATCAGATGTGAAGTCAACGAGTATTCAGGACCACGTGAGCAGGTAGTTGTTGTTAATTACTACATCATTTCAATCATAGTGTTTCCCTGTCGTGAAATGACACTCCCATCATGTTATTCCGACTTGCAGGACTTTGAGTGGATGATGACCAGGGACTCCAGTGGGGTGCGGATCAAGATCATATCCACCTTTGATACCAGCTACTCCCATCCGTCACTTAGCAAGCGTGTTGCATCTGGCGACATCTCAGTGGTGAGGCTTGAAGACAATGAAGTTGAGCTGAAGATTGGAGAGGTGAAGTCACAGGACGCTGGGCTGTACTGGTGTCAAACGCCCAGTACTGACTCTGTCATCAGTGGCAACTACGAGGCTCAGGTCCAGCTCATCGGTAAGGGAGACATGTACATTCTTTAATTCCTTGTGGGTGTGAGGCTTGTTGGATTCTATGGCAGACATGTTAGGTGTGTTTGTATTTAACTAATACACTTACTAAGTGATTAAGGTCATTTAACTCATTTGTGTATTAGCAGTGCCCAAAATATCTGTTTCACTGGTTGTTTTGCCACAAGATTCCTAAACCATTCATTAACCCTTGATCTTTTCCAAGATCACAAGAGTTAGTTTCTACAATTGCTGTGCTTGACAGGTTTGTATCATTAATTTAAATATAATATAGAGGTTTTACAAAATATCAGATTCTAACCTAGTAACAAGAATAAAGGACTCTGATAGTAAGATTGAACTACAAGGGACTGGGTATTGTTGTGTCACTGACCTCAGAACTATGCATGTATGTGAATATGTGTGTTGGAAAATTTAGTAAAAAAAAAAACTTTATTCCATCTTGAACTTTAGAACAGCTCTAGTGTTGGCAGCAAAACATTCCGTTTTCCTGGCTGTGTTGTGTTATAATAAGAGTCTGTATATAAAGCTAACAGGTCATGTTGGTTCATCTAACAGCCATCATGACTTATTAATACTCTGCATACCTTTTATAATTCCTTCTGCCACACACACCAATGCTGTGCACTTAACACCGCACATGTGGCAAATGTGTGAGGGGAGGGGGGGGGGAGCTGAAGAGAGTGTATAAATAGACCAACAGGGCAGTCAATTCACGGCAGTTTTAATTGTAAAGGCCACATTCACAAAATATATTGTGCCTCAAAGGTCTTAAATTAGAATTAAGACTATGCGAAAATTGGAAGAATACACACACAATCAGTAATATCATGAGCTCATATTAACAATACCAAACAGAGCCGACAACTTTTTACAAAGGTTATTAAAAGCCAAATCAAACAACCATGGGGAAAAAAAGAAGGAGGATGAAATCTCCCTAACATCCACAGTCAGTGTTCAACTGTCTGCCTCGGCAAAAAATTAGACAGGTTTAGTTTTGATAGATTGGAACAATGAGAGTTGTGTATCATTAGCACAAACCTTTGCAGATGGTAAAAGCGATGTCGTGCTACATGTTTACGTTCTGGACCTTCCATGACTCTTCCATCTCTAATGGACTCCAGGTACTTGGGTGTATCAGCTGTCATTACCTCTGCTCCACCTGCTTTACTGTCATTCCCACTCATACATTTGGTCTTTCCTCTTCTCATCTTCGTTCCTCTCCTCTTCAGTGCAGTCCTTCACCTCTGCAGGTTTTCTACCACCTGCTGTCAAACTATCACCACAGTTTATGTCTTGTATAAACCTCCTGGCCCACAGAGCTCCCTGTCTGACCTAATCTGTCAACCTGTCATTCACAGTGGCGGGTGCTGGTCTGACAGGGGGAAGCTCGAAATCTAAAGGCTTTTAGCCAAAATACAGCAGTTCTTAAATGTTTTTCTTAGCGAACTGGTCTGGTTAAATACTGTCAGACGACACGTATGAAAGTGAAAGTGAACTCCTTGTCATCGTGTCACAGCTCACCACTGAACACAACCAAATGTGACCTCTGTTTTTAACCCACCACCAAAGTGAGCAGTGGGCAGCTTTAAGGACCAGGGAGCAGTGTGTGTGTGTGTGGACGGTGCCATGCTCAGAGCACCTCAGTGGAAACTTGGCAGATGGTGGACTAGTACCTGAAACCTTCCGGACCCAAGTCCGCTTCCTTAACCACTAATCCACCACTGCCCTGTTAAATATATATATTACACATGATCAAATTCTGCATCATTTGCATATTGATCATCTCTCTCCACAATAAAGGCCAAAACATTTCACCTTGTTTTTAGCATGGATAAAAAGTTTTGGGGAGTTTTTTTTCTTCTAAAACTAAATCATACTGAGCGAGTATTTATGTAAGTTGTTTCCTAAACTGCCAGTTGAGTGACCTTGCCAGCTTACTACCTAGGAAACCCCCACAACTCTTTGTCAATGTAATATTTATTTATATTTGTACCACACATTATTAAATATAAAAAAAGAGTAAAACAGTACATATTTAAAAATGTATTTGTTAACATCTTGGCAGAAACAGAGGTATTACCTCAGAGGTAGTAATTTCCTGGCCTTACTGCAACAAGTATTTTTAGCACCTTCAGGTCCAAGTTAGTGTATTCTGTACATTTGTAGTTGCTGCAGCTAACGGTTCCTTTTTTAAAAATGGTAAATGCACACTTCAGTCTTTCTCCACTCATGACAGCCCAGCAGATGGAACCAAACTGTCCGACTTCTGAGGTGGCTGGGTTCAGATTAAGATTCTGACTCAGACCTCAGAAACATTTATGCGCAACTTGAACGCACCATTAGCTGTAGCACACATATATGTCACAAACGGAACATTACTCTTCTGTTTTCCTGGCAATGTTTGTTGCTTTATGACGAAACAGTGGAGGCGGGGACTGCAGTTAGGGGTCACTATGAAACTGAGAGGGTCATTACCCCCCGTCCCCAGTGCCATCTGCGCGCATGGAGGAATCATCTTCCTTAACAGGATTGTGCTGAACAACCAGGTCAAGTCCGCTGGCATTTGTTCCTAGAAATTTCTCAGCATTTTAAAGGTTTACAATAACCATTTTCTAAACTCTCTTGTCTTGGGTTTTTTTTGTCCCCAGGACCTTGCTTATTTAATGATACTCCATTTTCTTCCTAGTTTCTTAGCCGGTGTTGACAACAGCAACTTCCCTTCTCTTCACAATATCCACAGGGCTCCGCCCCCCTGCTTCTCTCTCACACATCTACTCATCACTTTCTCATTAATTCTGTTTCTTTCACCAACTTTCTCTTTCATCATCAAATTCTCCAACCTCTGCTTCCCCCCTCAAACACCTTCTACAACTTCATATTTCATATCCACATTTCTCCACTAAACAATGTTTACACAATTGTGCCGTTGCATGATTACAGGCCTGACGCCTGCTGATTATGGAAAGTTGTCCTTAGGTATTTTGCGTTAATATACGCCTTTAATTTGACCATAAATTGAGGAGTGGACACGTCGTAGTTGTTACACTGTAAAATGCATTACATTTCTGTGCTGCACTTTTGTCACATCAGCAACACACTTCCCCTTGAAGGGCTGGATGTAACTGGAAGACTTTATGAATGTAACTCCTTCATAACGTATTAATAAATGTTTCTGCGATTGATTATTATTTATTGAACTTAGAAATATTGTACATTGCTCTGTAAGTTGTTATTTAATTTAGGTTAAATAAAATGCAGCAGCATTTACTTTATTATAAGTTAAATGCTTTTTAAGCTTTAGTGAGCCACACAGAATGACCAGCCAGGCCACATTTGGCCCACGGCCTTCAGTTTGACTCATTTGACCCAGTGCTTCCCCTTTTTAAAAAAAACATTAATTATGATTGCATTAAAATGTTTCATATTTTTAATGATTCAAAAGCTTGTCATGTAAACTGTTTGCCTTTTCTCTTCTTTTTCCAGTCATTCCCAACACGCTCAGTGTATCGCCAAAGATCTTGCCCCAAGAGGTACCAGAAGGAAGTGACATCACACTTTCCTGCAATGTGACTCGAGTGCTGACCCACCCCACCTACCTATCTGTTACCTGGGCTTTTAAGAGTGGCACAACATCGGAGGAAGTGTTGACTTTTGGTCCTCAGGGTGATGTCAGGACAGGGGCAAAATATGCATCACGCTACTCTGAGGGCGGCATCCGATTAGTTCCTGGGAGGAATGGACTTTTTACGTTGGTGATTTCCAGGGTGACAACATCTGACAGTGGGACATATGAGTGCATCGGAAAAGAATGGACACATGAAAACAAAGGGACATGGATAAAGATTGTGGAAAATAAAAAAGAAATGGGGGCTGTCACAGTTATTCCTACAGGTAAGAAAAACACTACTCTTCAAATGACACTAGGTTACCTAAGCTGTGCATATTGTTGTGGTTTCAGCTATGCTAAAATAAGCACTCGGCGTATATACAGTAAATTGTATGTTTTTCAGTTGAAGTAATTTTGACTCACTTATGCAATCATTTGTCTTTTTTTGGATGTCTGTCATCACCTATCTAGAATTCAAACATTTATTTGAACTTTTAAAATTTGAGTGAAGCCCCAGGCTGTCTGAAATAGCTGCGACTCATGCTACACAATTAATGTAATTGCAAATGCAATTTCACACTGCGAGATCAGACAGTGAGATCACCACATAATACGCTGCCATTTGCAATGTAATTTATATTAGAAAACATCTACTTGGTTGCACACCGGCACTTGAGGAGTTAGCAGACACTCCATAGGCACATATGAGAACCAAAACTCTGAAGTCAAGTTTGCATAATATATCCCATTTTAAATGGATGATGTAGTAGTTACAATGAGTATTTTGTATATTTTTCTAGTCTTGTTGTACTTGTATAAAGAGAAATGTCTCCACTAAAAGTTGTTAGGTGCCACAGCCTTTACACAGAAATGCCATCTTTTTATTATTTGTGCCTTTGTGATATTCTTTCAGTCATAGGGATGCACAGCCCTGGTACTTCTGCTACCGATCTAGTAACCTGATACTCTATAAAGGTTTTTCTCCACAACCAGCTGTGTAACAGTCAGCCAGTGGTGTGTGTGTTTCTACTGTAGTACAGTGTCCCAGTTCAGTTCTGCTCTGGTGTTGATCATTTATTGGTCTAGGTACTTTACTAACGGATGGGCATGTTTATTGTAATTTTTGCTTCTCCTACTTTAGGAAATGAGAGGGGCATTCAAGTACCATCAGAAAATTTGAGACTTGTAAAAAATACTCATGAGAAAAAAAAAATATATATATATATTTTTTTTTTTTTTTTTTGAGAGGGAGTACCTGCATTATTATGATGTATTATCATTATTTTAGTGTTTGATTTGATCTCAAAATAATGTGGGACAATATATTGCCCAGGCCTAGATAAAAGTAGGAACTCAGGTTAGCTCTACGTCTGAGGCCAATTTTATAGCAGCTAAAATATAACCTGCTCCTTTATCTGTACCATTGTTTAATGGTTGTTTTTTTGTTGTTGTTTTTTCTCCCTTCATTCTGAGCTTGTGTGGTCTGTGAGTATTTATAGTAGAGTTAGAATGGAATTAAATCTAACTTCTGAATTCAGTTTTAAACATTTTTGCAGGCAGGCAAAAAAAAACCTTCACATCTTTTCTGGTTCTTGATGAGAGAAGCAACTTCCACTTCTGATTGTGTTTGCAGTTTTCTCTATTACTGTGGAGGGTAGGGAAAGACAATGAAGAAAGAGATGGTAGAAAAGGACATGGGAGAGGTCACTCTTCTTTTGTCGGGCTTTCTTGCCTTCTCTCTGTTTTTTGTGTTTTCTGTCTGTCATTAAAATTGCTCATTTTCCCTGCTTGACCTTGCTTCATCCTGTACACATACACTCTTCTTTCTTTATTTCTTTCTTTTTACATTTCTGTCAATTTTACCCATTCTCTCCCCTCCTCTCTCTTTCTTTCCCTCATTCTCAACCCCCAGACCTCACACATTTCTCCACTTTTGTGGTTGCTGTGGTTACCATGCGTAACATCTTAATGGAATCCCATGTCCTTCTAAGTGTAGAGAAACGCTCAGTTGTACGTACAACCACCACACACTCTCCGCACTTTATATAGGCTAGTCTCAGGTCGTTATTGTCACAGTCCATTCCTATTGACTTAGTGGCTTAGGAAAGAGGTCAAGCATAGTTAAACAGATCAGCATGAAGAGACTATTCCCTTTCATTCTTTGGTCAGTATTTTTACTTGAAATATACAGAAAAGATTGACTCTTTATTTGGGTGAGTCTCTTTTCTGAGCAGGATATACTTTAGCGTTGTTCTGCAAGACTGTGCCGCTCCAAATCTTCTCTTTCTTCTCTTTTACGAGAGCTGCAAAGTGACATTTCTGAATCATTGGCCGATAATGTGTTTAATCTATTCACCAAATTGACAGTGTCAAAGTGATCCATAAATGCAGCGGTCAGCCAGTGTCGTGTTTCTCTACTGCAGTTCAGCATCTCGAGGCACACGTGTGTAATCAATTTAAGTAGGTCAACAATGTCATTAGATCAAAGTGTATTTTAACAGCTGGGCCAGTAACAAGAGGTGTAAGACTTTTTCTGTTGCAGAATGAGCAATTTATTAAAACATCTATGAATGTGTCTTAGTGCTTAATATGGACTATATAACAACATCACAGCTGTAACGCACTGCTGACACTTCCAGTGGAATATGGGAGTTACATCTGAGCCAGTCACTTTTTTGTTGGGAGTTTTTTTCTTCTTCACAGCTTTGTGTGTTTATACATTTGTTGAACCTTGGTTGCTTCTCAGTTTAGGTAACATTGGTCTGTTGGAGGACGTTGTTGTGTTATTTTATGATTCATTTTATTGATGTTTTTTCCAATGTGGCTACAGTGACTTTTTTATATACAGAACAATTTGTTCCCATTTGGATAAAAATGCACAATGTCATAAGCCAGTACTGATCCACATCCCACATCTCCTTTGACCTTGTGAGAGACATGGGCTTGAGGAAGTCTTTTAGTGTCACTACTTTGTCATATTACCACAGTAGGATGAAGGAACTAATAATCTCTCTGTTTGTGTCTCCAGTTGATTCGCTTACAGTGAAGGCTACATCTTCCCTGTCTTCATCATCGAAAGCTCTCCTCTCCCCTGGGGACACCCTGGCCCTACTTTGCTCTGTCACTGCAAACAATCTTCAGACCCTAGCCCTGGAAGTGACCTGGCTTGCCAATGATCGTAACATCATTACAATAGACCAGAGTGGGGTAGTAAATTCAAACTTTTCCTCAAGCAGTGAAGTAGTAGAACAAGGTAAGGTCAGCCTGGAGAAAACCGGCGCTGGTGACTTCAGGCTGTCAGTGAGAGATGTAGGCGATGGGAATGGAGGGGAATACAGCTGCCATGTTCGGGCCTTCATTGACACAAGAGGAAAGAGCGCCGGAGGAAGTGACAGTTTGAATATGGTGGCCCAAAAGAAATCCAGCCCGGTGGTGGTTCAGGTGTCTCGGATCAGTGAGTAAACTTTCCACATTATTCTTTTCTTAATTTGATGTCATGTTAGATATCAAAGCTTTTGTCATGTATCTTATACTGGACCATTCTAAGGTCTGCTCAGTCTCACTCGTTGCTATTTCTGTCCTCTACCTGTTCTACCTGCGCGTGCTCTCATCGAAGCTGACTGTGTCTGCTTTAAAGCTGACAGATGGTCCGTCAGTGAAGTGTGCTGGATTAATAATAGTGTACATCTTAACTGAGAAAACAAAATTGCCAACTAGGTAGATGTTTTATAATCTGCTAAAATCTGGAAAACTGTCTCAAAACTAGCCTTCACAGTGTCATCTGTTTAGGGATGTAGTTGGAGATTAGAACATTCTAGCATCACACTGGTATCCATCCATTATATCACCACCTTTACCTGCTTTAGTTGTATGCAATTTCCAAAATGTTATTATGCAACAAAAAGCTATATTATGCAAACATTTGAACCACAAGAAGTGGGTTGTGGTCTTTAACAACACTGGGAGCATAGCTCCTA
>NC_024320.1:6029195-6040215 GCF_000523025.1 Cynoglossus semilaevis
CCTGGAGTTTGAGCATCTGTTGTATGGATGTATGGACAAATATAGTTTTGTGTCACCTGCATTTTTCCTGATTCCTAAACTGTTGACATCAACAAACTAAAGTTTTTCAGATAAATATGACTTAAACCATTTAAATGCAGTTTCTTTATAATATGGTTCTTGAAAAACTCTTCAACAAGTGCTTGGAGAGTTTTTTCTTAGTTTTATTTTTTGTACTCCTGTTTAATTTGCAAAAAACATTTTAAATAATGAACAGATCTGGACTCCACTCAGACTCAGATGTAGAGGGCGCTGTAGCATTGTCTTGCTTAAAAAATCATGGAGTTTCTAGGGAGACGTGAGGTGTCATCTATTTTTACCAAATACAGCTGACATGCAGACTGATGTGATGACTCAAAACATTTCGTATGTTGTTAACAATATGCACACACTTTCATGTAAGTCGCACAACTGCTGAGGACTGAGGAGTCTGTGGGTCCCAGCTTGCACTGCACAAACAGCCCTACTAGAAATGAGCAAAATGTGTTAAAAATTAAATTCTCCAGCTGAGTGATTAGAACAATAGCTCATAGAATGTGTTTCTGGAAACAAAATTGGCCTTTGCTCTTCTGCAAAACAAAAAAAAATCTTTACTTTTGATGATGTCATGATACTTCTGACATTTAATCAGGTGATGTAGAGAGAATTAAAGACAAGTAAATTAAACAGATAAAGAACTGAAACTTAAGGTAGTAACATACAAATAAAATCGTAAGATAAGCTAACAATGTTAGCTTTTTAACGTAAATTTTAACTTTTTTTGTAGTCTTTATTGTATAAGTTTTCATCTGGTGGTGGAACTTTTTAGCCTAAGAAGACCCACATTTTCAGACAATTTTAAACGTGGTTTGAGTTTCTTAAGTAGCTAACTTGTGTTGGCTACTGAAAACACCAGCACAGCCACTCTGCTAAAATTAGATCTAATACTATCCTTCTAAAAAACACATGAAAAATTGAGGAAGTATGTATAGTCAATATTATATAAAGTTTATATTAACAATACAAAGTAGAGCAGAGTGAGTTTGACAAATGTTATTGGAAACCAAATTAGATCACACACTGAGCAAGCATTCTGGCAACGGTGGGAAAAAATCCTTTTAAAAGGAAGAAATCTCCAGCAGATCCAGGCTCAGTGTTCAGCCGTCTGCCTTGGCAGAGAGTGAAAGAGGAAAATGGGGGAGACAGCAGAGGGGAGAGGAAACAGGGGAACGGGAGTGAAAGAGCAGGAGCACGCATAGAAGACTATAATCTGAGTACAGTCACACGAGCTGCAAACAGTACAGCTGTACGAAGGACTTGTTCAGTAGTGTTAGATGTTAAATTAGTTATCCTGAGCAACATTTTATTAGTTATGAGTAAAAATGTTCACTATGACATTAGTCTCAGGTCTGGGTTAAGTCCTACAGTCTGTGAAGAAGGGGACATCTATTGGAAAAAGAAGAGACAAGGTTATTGTGACAGTGCGTCATGGGAGTTGTCTAGGCCTGTAGCACCATAACTAAGGGATAACTCAGAATTAGCTGAGCCAGCCCTACAAAAAGGATGTATCAAAAAGGAAGGTTTTAAGTCTGTGACTGTAGAGTGGGTGTCAAGTTCTGGAACCTACTTTGCCAGTTAAATTTGAAGATGAGGAGCCTGCTAGCTAATGGCTCTGCATCCCATTTTACTCTCACATAAACACTGGAACCTGTTCGTAGACCTGCGTTTCCAGAGCTCTGTTAGGTTGTTATGGTCTAGTTATGGATATATTGTAGGACATACAATATTCTATAATATATAACAAATAATCATTTAATCATCAAATTGAATACAGCATTGTGTGAATATATGATAAAACACAGTGTACAGATACAGCATTAGGCAGTATGAAGTTATACAGATGTACAGTTGTACATTAAAACTGGCCTCATTTGAAGGAAATGCACAATATTATATGGATCATCTTTGTGTTCTCATTAAATGAGTGTGGTGTGTGGCGACAGATGGTAAATGGTGACAGTGTTGTGAGTCAGTGTGTGTGCGTGTAACGTCCAACTGATATCATGACTGCCATTCTCCCTGCCAAACATGCATTTGGGCACTGTGCCATGTGAGCCAATAATAAGTCCATGTCTATATCTGTACGTGTTAAAAACAGAAAATAGATAAAGAACCACTTCTTTATCGATTTTCTTTTTTCTATTTTCTTCTATGTTTTTAACATTTTTCCAGAATTATAACTGAAAAAAAAGTGTGTGTATATATATATATATAAATGTATATATATGTATATATGTGTGTGTGTATATATGTATGTATATATATATATATATAGGCTGGACGTTGCAGCTTCAGGTCTAATGCAGGGTTTTGGACATTCTCAAAATCGTGGCACCGCAGCTTTACTTCTTTCGAAGTGTCTTATTTGACGCAGGTCCTTGACTCATTTTGATACCATTTATTCAGCATAAATTAATTGAAAGGTTAGCTTGTTAAGAATTAGAGTCATTAAACATTAACCGATGACTCATTCAGACCAGTCATCCTGCAGTACAAAGTAGCATTGTTTTCAAAAATAGACTTCTGGTGGGATGCTATGATAGTTTCAATACCTTGTCACAATTCCAGCTCTCATGGGCTGATAATACTTGCATCCTAATTTCATGTTTTTCCACAAATGTTAAGCAACTCCATGAAAAATCCCTCATGCTGAAAACTACACAACAAATAGACCTTTACTTTAAAGGGTGTTTTTAACTACCTTATTGGTAGTTCATTGATATTTGCATGATTAAAATTTTGACAAAAATGTCATTTTTTTTCTTTCTAGTGCCAAACTATACACTGACCCTTGAACCCACCCTAATCCCAAAGACGACAGCTGAACCCACAGAATTGGCTTGCCGTGTCAAAAACATCACCCATCTACCCCCAGGGGACCGGCTGGGGGTTATGTGGGAGCGCACCGCTATTCAAGGTAATTGAATTCAGAAGGCTAGCTGCGCCTTGAAAACTTTGTATAAGTTATTGACATTTCTGTGATTACTAATTCCTGCAGGCAGTGATCCAAAGACTTTACAACACATTGGCTCTCTGGATGGAAATGGCAACCTGCAGCCAGGGTTGATGTACTCTGAACTGCTAAAGAGTGGCATGTTGTCTCTGACAAGAATCCAACCGGACACTTTCATGCTCCGGATCCTCCAAACACAGGTATGCAAATTTAAGGATGCAAAAGTGCATTCTGATGGAACGATATTATTTTTTGAGTGTTCATTTGACTGAAATTTTTAACTCATTTTGAAGCCTGGGCAGAATGCCGTTGTACGTCCAATAATTCCAATACACAGCCATGTTTTGTTGCTCTAATCAGAAATTACTCTATTGATTACCTGAGGGAAATATTTAATATTACAAGACACTTATACAGAGTTGATGAACACATTATTATTTGCACACGCTGCAGGGCCTTGATCTACCATTTCAACAATGAGCATGTCTTTGTTGCGGCTTTAAATTCAGGTCAGATGCCAGGTCAGAGTAGACCGACATTTCTCAATGGAGGTCAATAGCCCATGGCTGACAAGCTGAGGAAGGAATGTTGAATTATTTAATTAATTCCAATTAATCATATTATATTAGATTTACCCAACAAGTAAGCTATATGAATTGTATTTTATTGTATTTTCAAGTACATTTTAGGGATGATGGTCCAACTGAAACTTTTGAAACACAACAATAACAATGCTTTATTTTTATTTTTCCATTTATAGGAGGTTGACATGGGCCATTATTCTTGTACTGTCTCTGTTTGGAGCTTTGGCAGCCAGGAGGACATGCTTAAGACGACTGAACAGAAGAGCTCACCAGTGCTTGTACGGTGGGATATAAAACGTAAGCAATAAGTATACAGTATATAATACAATATTCATCACAAGCACACGCTACTGCTGGATACAATAAAGCATGTTTTAGTAGAGAGTTCCTCGTCCGATACATTGGTACGTCGGTCTGGTCTTCTAATCATTGAATATCAGCAGAAGCATGGCTCCTTTCTAAGATCCACTGGTTTAGGCAATGGTCCTTACTGTACGCATCACAGTGGAAGTACAAATCTAGCTTAAGAAACAATGACAATAATATAAAGCATACATACTATACTAACTAACTATATGTGAGGTTATCAGGTATGGTCCTACCCAACTATTGTTCATTTCCTGTAATGCAGCATCTTGCAAACCAAAGGACTGAACCGCACCACCTTATTAAAAGGTGACAAAATGATTTTCTCTACAATATTTATTACGTCACTGACATTAAAAACACACTGCTTGCTAATCCATGGGATGATCTGCTAATTCCTGATTATATACAGTTACAGCTACATTGTAGTAAATGGCTTTTGGGAAAATGCTAACCTTCTTTTGTGTAGTATGTTTAAACTGCTGCCCACCTTTGATCCAACCATTTATTAAAGAAAACTGCTACCATTCATTCTAAGTCATTCTAGACCAGCCACAGTTAGTAAATGAGCTCTTCATTTCTAGACATCACAGGAGACGTACTTGAACATAACAACAGACCTCTTGTTCTTTTGGCCTGTTTTATTCACAACGCGCACACACACACACAACTTCTCTTTATGTCAGTCTCACACTCAAACCCAGTGCCCTCACTTGTGGTAATTCAGCCATGATGTAACCCATGGCTCTCCGTCTGTGTTAGACTGAGCCTGCTTTGAATCAAAGAATGTTTTAGCATTATTGCTCAGCATTTCCTGTTAGCCTCTTGTGCTGATCTCTGGGTACTTTCAGGATCATCTCTCAATGTCATTGCCAAGCGTGTCCGCGAAGCATCAGTAGGTGGCGCCACCTTTGAGATGACCTGCTCGGTGACCACAGAGAACCTGGGGGAAGCAGGCTATTCAGTGTTAATTCAAACCCAGGAGAGCTTGGAAAGCAGCGTAAAAACCATCATGACTCTGAGTCCAGACAACGTTGTGCAGCATGGAGGAGCCACAAGCCCAAACAGGAGGTACACAGTAGTTGGTGCTGAAAAATGCATATAAAGTATTCTTTTCCTGCTTCTATCTGAATATATTTTTGCAGCAACCTACATTTACACAGAAACACACATTATCTCGCCCTCTTTGCTTAGAGATAGTTTGGTTCTGACAAAGTCCAGCCCATCAGAATTCCGATTTCGCCTTGAGGGCGTCCAGTTGTCCGATAGAGGTTTCTACTGGTGTGATATTACAGCATGGACGAAACAGCAGCAGGGGCAAGCCTGGACCAAAGCCACAAGTGCAGAGTCCAACAAAGTCAGAATTGACTTTCAGGAAACAGGTGAGTCCATGTGGGTTTGGTCACCAGGGGTTTAAAAGGTAAAATGTTGGCCTACTAAAATTTTATGAACTTAACATGAGATAAAAGAAGGTTCTGACAGAGACCTGTGCTTGTCTGTGTTTTTAAGATGCCACTATTCTTTTACATTTAAAAGAATATATATTTGTCATTTCCTCATGGATTTTTTTTGTGTAGGTGTGGTTGATTATTGATGATGTTTTTTGATTGGCTGCCACATACAGTAGGCCAGGTCTCACTTCTATAGGATATTATATCTCAACAAGACTTCCTGTTTTAATTAAAGGTAAAATATATATGAATACATATACATATATATTTAATCAAATGTCGCATGAAATTGTCTTTGCAGAAGAAGCATTAAATGACTCTGTAATTAAGACATGTTTTAATAATAAAGACACATTTTGCCATTTTTTTAACCATTGTAAATTATGGCTCGTGACATTGTCCATGTTGCACATGGTGGTAAGTGACATCAGTCAATTATCATTCTTTTTATGTTGTTTACAAGATGTAGTTTTTGCATATGTAGTTCAAGTTCATTTGTGCTCATCTGTCGTCTTTCCTCAGGCCCATCCTTCTCCATCGCCATCCACTCAGATGACACTAATGTCTATCCATCAACAACAACCAAGATTAAATGTTCGCTAGATGTTTCTTCATCCTCATCAAAGACAGGTAAATTGAACACATACTATACAATTAACGGAAATGCTCAACTTCACTGTGTGCGTAAGAATGTCATAATAAGGGACACTAGTAAAAAAAGAAGGTATCGGAGAGATATTGATATCGACAGATAATCCAGGTTGCATTATTGAGTTTTCCTAGTCAATATTGCAGGTAGTGAAAATGACATGCATTTTATTGGTTTGCACTGAGGAAATTTCCCACTTATGTGACACACAATTTCTGTTTTCTGGGGGTTTTTTTGTCTTTGTTTTGTGTGTTCATATTTATATATATGTATATATTTACTGTAAATACTTATATGTATACAGGTGCAGCTAAAATACTCTTTTATTTATTAACATTTGTTGTGGACAAGATACAATAAGAAAGGAGCTGTGGGAAATGGGTGTAACGCTTGAGTAACTCCCTTTGCATTCCTCAGCAATAAGTAGGAATGACTCTCCTGTTGGAACTTGTCTTTGTGATGGCTGTGGTAAAACACAACTCTCATTTTCTGTCGCAATTTACAGCAACATTAATTTGACTTTGAGCAGTGCATCATTCAGCAGTCACAGAGGGACTTTCACAGGTGTAAATGCTCATTGAGGACTGCGCTTAATTTAGGATCGCAGTTGTAAACCTGCTTACTACTCTAACCATAGCCTGATCTGAGCCTGAAAAAATAAATGTTGCATATATATAAATGTATATAGAAATATACAGATATACGTGTGTGTGTGTGTGTATATAGATATTTATATGACACCCATCACGTCCCTAATGTTGATTGAAAATAGTTACCTTTTTTTAAATTTCATTTGCTACATTTCATATTTCACAATATTTTTAATACTTCAAAATGTTGCAGTTATAGACTGTTGTCACTTTAAGGATTAGCAGTAAATGAAGCCAAAGTGTTGCACAGCATGCATTGATTTATTATCATAGTTGAATTTTAACCTAGTATACAACACTATTTTTAGTAGCTCATTTGCAGCCTGTTGGTTTAAATGGAATCATTTTGAATAGTCATAAATTATTTGGTATCATTTTCTTGTATTGTTCAGTTGAACCTGCACACATAAACACCAACTGCTGTCTTTCAGCAGGCGGCTGCAGGTGGTCACACAGCCCCCATTACCTTTGGAATGATTGGCATGTGTTTGCAGCATTTTGTACGTGTCTGTGTAAAAGGACGAAATTAACTTCATTTGAATCCATTAGGTTGTTGTTTGAGGCATTGTGTCCTCTAACTTTACTTTTTGTTTATTGGTTTATTGGTTGGTTTATTATGGTTAGTTTTTGTTAGTTGGTTAGTTCCTATTTTGCCAAACTGTGTGTGATTTTGGAATTTTTCAGTTTTAGTAGTATATCCTCAACTGTTTTTTATTTACTGACAATTTTATATGCAGTTATTCCTTGATTTTCTAAGTAATGGAGAAGCTGAAATAGTAAGCCCTGCATTATAAATCAATGTCTAATGTAATAATGGGGTTGTGGGTGCTTTGGCTACAAAAGAACTGGTTTTGACTTTTTTTGCTTAAGGCTTACCTGTCCATTTTACAGAAAAATGAATAGTTATTGTAACATTGTCTTTATTAGAAATATTTGTTTGTGTCATTCTGCTCTTCATTTGCTTACATGTACCTGTAATCCAGTAGATATAAGCATTTGCTTTTAGAAATATTTGTTTGTGTCATTCTGCTATTCTCTCTATTTCCTTACTTACATTTCCTCATAAGACAAAATGCATTTAAATTAATATTAAGAAAGATTTGACAGATTTGGTTATATTAAATCCAGGAGACCACATTGTTTTAGAGATGTGGTTAGGATTAGGTTTCGGTTGTTGGGATAAGGCCTGAGTCATGTGTGAGTCATTCAGGTAAGTTAGTTTGTTTACATCCCCCTTCACTATCCATGAACCTTCTCTGGGAACTTTGTTGTGTTGTCAAGGCCAGCAAAGACTTCTCTGTTAGCCTAAACAGTATAAGAATCATTGACCTGGGTTTCAATATATTTATCAAGAATATTCAGAAAATAACACAGGTATTCTGCTCTCATTAGTCATTACTGTCCTCAGCTACTCTCTTGGTTACACTTTTTTTAGCCTATCGTATTTTACCCTCATGCGTTGCCAGGTTGAAAGGCCTTAAGAATCAGTAATGTGGGCGCTGGGAGTCTAAAATGAATGGCAGATTGATTGGTTGTCTCTTTTTCTAGCTGGCCAGGAGTTAATTTGATGATTTAATATATATATATATATATATATATATTCAGTTCTGCCACCTTCAGTTCACCCTGCTGATATTTAGACCATGGCTCCTTCACCAAACTAGTCTTTATCACAGTTGTCCCTACTGTCTAATAGTAAATTTCAGTATTCAGTTTTGCTACTGTCCATCTGTAACGCTGTGACTTTCCTCCATCCATCAAATCCCCCCACACCCTGTTGTTTTGTTTATTTTGGGGTGAGGGTTACATTTAGCTACTTTTACTTCTCCATCTTTACTTCTTATGCAGTTTCACTTTTCAAAATGAATCACTCTTCTGTCTCTGGTTTTTGCTGACCTGTATTTCTCTGCTCTGACGTGCAGAACACCATTCCATGTTCTACATTCCATGCAGCTTGCACTGTCATCTGCAAATCTGTGAAGTCTCCTGCCTGGACTAATCTGTCACCCGTTGCTTCCTTCTGCCTAAAACCCTGTATTTCTTCATTTGCCTTCTCTCCTCCATTTGTCTCTTTCTTTCCCTTTTTTTGCCATTGCTTGTCGCCAAATTTTTTGCCTTTTTTTTTTTTTTTACAGTTTTTGTCTTCTAAATTTTTTTTCCTTTTTGAAGAGTTCCACCCCCTTCACTCTGCTCAACTTGTTTTCCTGAAGGTTCTGACTGTCCTCAAAAGCTTGTTGCGACTCGTCCCTTAACTCATTGCAACTCAACTTCCTCATTAGTTCCCTTCTCTGTTGCTCTTCCCTGTGACAACACGGTAGAGCAGTTTGAAATATTCTCCAATCCTCCTGGCCCTGCCTCCTTTCTGTCTTTTCTTTCAAACACAGACCATATCTACCGTCAGTTGTCTTTTCCAGCTCCATGCCTTTACCAATCTGTATTTTTCAGTTCTTTACTGTCACCCTCTGACGGGTTGTATCAACTCTCACTGTTTGGCCTTGGACCAACAACAACACCCTGTTGGTTAACCGCACTGTTTTAAAGCCAACCTGTAACCTGTCTGTATGGCAGTTGTTGTGTTGATGCACATATTTATTTATTTAGCTTTAATCTTTAAGCCAAATGCCCCTCAGAATGAGTGCTGACCTTGTTTAAAACAGCTTTTGAAAACAGTAATGACGCACGTAATGATGATTGGAAGTAACAAATTATCAAATGTAATCAGTAGACCATTTATAAAGTGCTGTCCAGGTTTTACCTACAGTGTGGCTAGGCATTGATAAGGACAAAGGTGTTCCTCATTTACAGTTTATTCCTGGCGTGTCATGTCAGGTTGACTAATATGACACAGTATCGGTCTGAAGCACGCACCTAAATATTTAATTCCAACTAAATGTGCTCATCAGCAGGCTTAGGTAAGACGTTCTTCAGTATAGTCATGTTCTAAAGCTATGACTACTTCTGTATTATTGCCGTTTTGATGACTAGTTATTGATAGAAGGCGTAACCTCAGTACAGAACAGATGATAAGGTCTGTGTGTCAGAGTGACAGTGACTCATATATGTCATATATCATTCATCACACGTGTGTGTAGGTCTGTCAAGCGTATGATTTCCTTCTTCAGCTAGTTTAGCATGTCTCACTGAGTGCTATTTATACACCAGCAAAAGGTGAAACAAGGCCGAGGTAGTGCTACAGTGACATCTCCTGTCAACCAACAAACGTATTTCATTTATCCTTGAACTCACTATATTTAAAAAAAAAGGAAAAACAAGTCTAGATAAAAAGAAACACACATTTTTCAAGGTTTCAAGGTCAGCTCATTAAAAAAAATCCACTATGATCCCACCCCCACAAACACTCAGCCTTATTTCAAACTAGTATCAAAACATCAGATGATATTTGGGGAATCTGCATCCTCCATCTCTCAGCTCTGCAGTTTTTGTGTGATTGTTATTTATCACCTACCAGAATGTGAGCGATTAACAGCATGAGGCAGAGCATCTTTCTGAAATTGCACACAATCAGGTCATTAAAGCGTATTAAACAGTATAGTGAATATATATGAAACACTGCTCCTCTCTTATTTTGGGTTATCTAGTCTTCGTTTTCTTCTCAGTCTCTTTATGCCACCACTGCCTGCTCTTCACAATCACCAAACTACCCAGCTGTCTTTCCTGGCCAACAGGCAGCCATTAATTAGCCAATCTCACGCTCTGTTTGCCAGCTGCAGAGTCAGAATGAGGTGGAAGAGAAGAAGAGCTGGCAGGATTGAGGCAATGGGAGAGTGAAGTGAGACAAGTGGAGAGAACTAAAACAGATTGTTGAAGAGTGCACAAGTGTTAAGGGAGTGCATAGAAGAGGCAGCAAGAGGAAACAATCTGACAAAAGAACAGTGCACTTTTTATTTCCTAAAATAAATAATTAAGAGGGGGAGTGTGAAATGCCAAAAGCAGGAAAGGCTTGAGGTGTCTATAGAATGAAGACAAAAGTGGTGAGGGATTAGAGATGGTGAGAGAAAAATCTGCATACCACAGATATAGAATGAAGACAAAAGTGGTGAGGGGTTAGAGATGGTGAGAGAAAAACTATCTGCATACCACAGCCTTGGTACAATTATTTTAGCCATCCATTCATCAGACCGCACTGTTTTAAAAGCTAATATTCTGAATAGGACATTGACATACGTCACTCACAATACTTCATAAAATCCATTGTCAGTTCTAATCAGGAAGTCCAAGTCAAACATTTACAGGCCAAAGCAAAAGCCTTATATCAACAACACCACCCA
>NC_024320.1:6040226-6047293 GCF_000523025.1 Cynoglossus semilaevis
ACTACTGTAGATCCCCTCGGCCAAAGCTCATCTGAGATAAACTGAAACCAAGTGTGGTGTATGCTGACGCATCCACATTTGAAATTTTACTGGGACAAAATGGACTAACAAAAGGACTATTCAGGGTGTTATCAAGGTCCAAAGTCCAAACACCAGCATCAGTGTGGTTACTGCCCAAGACTTGGGAACATGGACCTCTGTGAAGGCACCATTAAGGTCCAGGTCTAGCTCTAAACTGTGTGTCCTCTCAATCTCCATTTCTGCTAGTAATATTCAAAACATATCACATACATGGTAGTGTGCAGGACTGAACTGCTCTTAAGATGTGCAAATGCAGCATGGCATCTAATTACTGACAAAAAAAGTCAACCACCTGCCCAATTGCTCCACTGACTCTTGCCAGCTCTACACTCCCTACTCCCATCTCCACTTCTTTGAGGATGGGGCCTTCAGCTTTACCTCACTCGCCCTCTGGAACTCTCTCCCCCCTCTGGACATTTACAAATACACCTTCAAAACAAATGTGTTGAAAATAGCTTTTAACCCATATTCCCTCACATCCTGTCTGTGGTGTGTTTTTTGCCTTCTTGCTTTTACTAATCAACCTTTGGTTTTGTTTTGTTTTGTTTGAAAAGCGCTATATAAATCAAAGCTAATTTTTTTTTTCTTTTTCACAAAATAACAGCATATAATCATATCTTGGGGCCTTCTCTGCTGCCTTATTGCAGTACTTAATGGTCAGCCTTTTGTGAGCGCCTGTGATGCCTTTCAGCTGCTACAAGCAAACTGAGCTGATATTGTGGTTACTGTCAAATCATCCAATATTGCTCAGATAGGGGGCTGGTAGACACCAGGGACCTTTGGATTCTGTCTCTGCAGATTTGGCCAACATTTTCATGGCCAGTGCAGAGAGACTTTGATAGACTCTGAGACAGGACACCCAGTGATTATTCCCTTTTCTAATGTGTGCTATTCTGAAATGAATGGCCCAGATATGAAGCTCAGACAGAAATTATTATAGTAATCCAGAAGGAGGTCCATGATCTTCCCTGGGACGTGGTGGAGGTCAGCGGCTTTGACAACATGCTTAAGTGGTGTGGAGCAATATGTATTCATCAGATGCAGACAGAATCCCACCAGAACCTCTCTGCTTACTGGGGCATTGATTGACAATAATTTAATGATGTCATCACCATGACACAGTAGGAAGTACACTGATACACACATTCAGCCTGTAACTCGCCTACGCTACTTTAGTAGCTTCTGCCAATGACGAGAACACAAGGCTGACGGTGACAGTGGTCGTACAGTTCAGAGTCCTTTCTGCGTCCTCTTTAACTGCTTTTTCCAGGATTGTGCTCACATCTTCATCAAACTGGTGCAGCACTTCCTTTTTGATGACTGGAGGCCAATTCACTAATTATGTTCTGATGCTTTTCTTGGTTCCTGAACAGTGGGTTCATAGGGCTCCTGGGTGCTGTTGGGGTTCTTCCTAACCACCAGTCCCACTTTTGCACTGCTTCCTCTCCCCCTGCTCAAGACTTCATCATGGCTGTGTGTATGGGTGAAAATGGTTAATAGAACTTGAACTTGAAAGAAACGTTACCTTTTCACAACCAGCCAAACTACAACACACGGAAATAGGAAGACAATGTGTTTGTATTCAGTAAAATTAGCATTTTAATTAGAAGTGCTCCTATTAACATGCACTAATAACAAGTGAAACTTTGAGTCCCTGTTCTTGTGTCTCAGTAGTGTTTATATTGCTCTTAGTGTTCCACTGTAACATTGCTGTCCTGCTTTATGGAGTAGAAAACACACATTAGAAGCATTGGTGTTAATGGATTCTCTGCCCTTATCTCTCTCCTTGTCTGTGTTGGAGTGTTCTGCTGCCATCCAACTGCAAAACAGTGTGCACTGCTGTTTGATAGCAGATGAGGAACTACAGAGCATTTCTAATAGAATATCATGTCTGAGCTCATAAGCTCATAAAAGGAAAATGGCTGCCTGTGGAAATGAAGTCGTATTAGAAATCTCTTGATTAATCCCAGGAGGAAAGTTGAAGGTGTTAAAAATGTCCAAACACACCAACACAAACACATGACCTTACTTAACTCTTCATCTAAGCAGAATCATACCATATGCAGGCCTATTCAAAACTCTTAGCTTAACCTGTACCAACCTTTCCTCCTATTTTAATTATAGGAGTTTTCTTTCTTTCTTTCTTTTTTATTTCTCTAAATTTCTCTAATCCAAAACACTTGGTCAACATTTGGTTGAAACTTGGTCGACGGATCTTCGGAGTGTCTTCCCCCGGAAGACACTTGGTCGACATTTGGTCGAAACTTGGTCGACGGATCTTCGGACCAAAACCCCCTGGAAGACACTTGGTCGACAATTAGTCGAAACTTGGTCGACGGATCTTCGGAGTGTCTTCCCCCGGAAGACACTTGGTCGACAATTAGTCAAAACTTGGTCGATGGATCGGATCTTCGGAGTGTCTCCCCCCGGAAGACACTTGGTCGACAATTAGTCGAAAGTTGGTCGACGGATCTTCGGACCACCCCCCCCCCGGAAGGACCTTGGACGACATTTGGTCGAAACTTGGTCGACGGCTCTTCGGAGTGTCTTCCCCAGGAGGACACTTGGGCGACATTTAACCGAAACTTGGTCAACATTTGGTTGAAACTTGGTCGACGGATCTTCGGACCCCCCCCCCCCCGGAAGACCCTTGGGCCACCTTTGGCCTAAACGTGGTCTACGGATCTTCGGACCAAAACCCCCTGGAAGACACTTGGTCGACATTTAGTCGAAACTTGGTCGATGGATCTTCAGAGTATCTTCCCCGGAAGATCCTTGGTCGACATTTAGTCGAAACTTGGTCGACGGATGTTCGGAGTATCTTCCCCCGGAAGACACTTAGTCGACATTTAGTCGAAACTTGGGCAACATTTAGTCGAAACTTGGTCGATGGATCTTCAGAGTATCTTCCCCCGGAAGATACTTGGTCGACATTTAGTCGAAACTTGGGCAACATTTAGTCGAAACTTGGTCGCCGGATCTTCGGAGTAGCTTTAAATTTCTCTAAATTTCTCTAATCCAATAAGTACAATACAAAAAACAAGGAGTTAAATAGTATGTAGAAATTTCACCCCAAACAGTAGACAATTTAAAAATTCTGTGGATTTTCCAGCCAAATCAGAGAGATATTTGTCAGTCCTAGGATGACCCCAATACAGTTGGTATGGTAGGTTGTTGCATCAACATCATTTTACATGAATCTTAGTTAACATAAATCAAAGTATGTTTAAAAATTGTTACAAAATTAATGTATGGGAGTTATCGACTGTCAGACTGCGGCTAAAAAGCCATAGACGTTTACCAGTTTGCAAGAATTCCTCAGGTTCTTGAATGGATCCCTTGGATCTTGCTACATGTTTTGCCTGGCTCTGACTGCCTAAGATTATTATTATTATTAATTGTACTATAATCACAGTTACAGTTAAAATATTCATACATTTAAAAACTCCTTTTAGTGTTTTTTAGTGCTCCTGGCTACAAAAACAGATATAAAACTCTTTTGGGGAAACACTTTTTGCCAGATAGTTAGCCTTTAAATCCAAATCTAATTATTTTTTCATTGGGGATCATGTAGTTAAACATAGTGTACATGGAATGCATCTATCGTCTACATAAAGTTTGTAGTAAATGGCTGATATGCCTCTTGCTGTCGTCCAATGCAGCCGGGGACACTGCCTGTGACTGCTTGTCATACTTTGCTTTAAAGTTTATAGATATCAACACCTGTTTGTTTTTTTTTATAAATATTGAAAATGAACTATTACTAAGTTGTTGTAGGTTTAGTGATTTCCTTAAAAGAAAAACCCAATACTTAGTTTTAATAACCATTGTACTTCTACTCTTTACAGTAGCACATACCTAAATACCTAGCTTGGTTTCATGTCGGCATTTACCAAAGCAATTTGATATGATAATGTTTTTTTTCTGATTTCTGAAACCTGAAATTTTGAATGACAGACAAACCAAATGACATTTTCCTTAAACCAGTCCATTTAATCAAATAAATATTCAGGCATAAAAACGTTAGATGTTTGTCTACCAGTGTGGAGACACAAAGTTGTGGTTACAAATTTAATCTGAGAAACATTAAATGGTTGCCTTTGACTGGTCTGGGTAATGAGTGCACTTCATTTACATTCAGTCTTATCTATAAGAGTTCATCAGAGTTACAGTCTGTCAAACTGTGGCTGCACAGTCACACACAGTGACCAAGTTGTGAGTAAATCTCAGAATCTTAGTCTCGATTGTCACTGGTAAATGAGCAATCTAAGAAATGTAGACGTGCAAACGTAGTCTGTAGTTTTTAAGGTACTGTTGTGGTGAGAGCTGGAAGGTTCGTGACCTTTTGTGATACGGGTGGAAGGAGGTCTGGAAAGGGAGTGCAGGGTTGGGAGGTGAGCAGTCAGTCTCCCCTGAGTAGAAGAACAGCTGTGGACACAGAACTGTGAGTCAGCCTGGGGGATCAGATTCCTCTGAAACACCCCCCAGAAGTGAGGCCATTAGTGTACGGCTAATGGTACGTTCTCAGCAGACAAGGGTGGCATTGTCACCTCAGTGGGTGTGCCATAAAATGCTAATCCTCTCCAGACAATTTTATATAAATAATAATAAACAAAAATGAGTAAAAATAGTAAAACAAAAATCATGTCAATTTTCAGTTTCTCTATTTAGATATTGGCAATAAACGTTGATTGTTGCTCTCATAAATTTAATGTATCAAGTGTTGATGTATAAATTGATATCAGAAAAACACATTTGTTGTGGAAAAACAAGAAAGAGTGAAAAACATGAGGAGATAGATGTATAAGATAAAATCCAAATATTTCTGTGTGTTCATGTTTCATGTTTTAACTGTGCGTCACCCAGTGTTTGTGCCTGTGCACTATTAGCCACTAAAGCCCCTCTCTTCCTGACAGACTAATGACTAGTATTGGCCTCTGGCTTTCTCACTCCCCCACTCTTTTTTTTCTCCTTTGCTTTTTTTCTGAAGCACACTCGCCCTCTCTTCACACATTTGAAACACTTTAAACCTTTGTTTTACATCTTTTCTTACCAGTTCTGTTTGCTCCCTGTTTTCTCTCTCTCTAATCATAAGCCTACCGTGCATCCATTGTTCTTTTCTCTCTTTTTTTTTGGACAAAAGACAAAGCAACAGGTGGTTGTGAGGGTTCCCATGGTGCACATGTGTCTGAGACAGTTGTTTTTTTGTGTGCGTTTGATTTACAAATTTGTCACGAGTTTGACTTATTTTTGTGATAATAATTAGGGCTGTAAATCTATTAAATGATTTAATCAGATTAATCAGAATTAATTCTGATTCAATTATCAAGATTTATCAGCCTAGTCATTGTCATCATGGCAACAGAAAGACAACAAAGACAAAAGATGAAGTTATTAATATGGATCAAAACATCAAGAAAAATATGCAAAAGCATATTTCAAATCATACCCAAATATGCACTACGACTGTGTACAACTGGTTTTCCATAGAGTAGGTGGATTTCAATCATTAGCCTGTGTTTGGTTGATGTGTTGTAGAACACATGCTGGGTGTCTAGATGGTGTTTTAGGCTCCTGCAGTGTATGCAATAATAACATTGTGTACAGGCTGTGAATTAGTGCAACGATAAGTGGACGGATGGAGAAATTGGATTATACAGTGTGCCACTGCATCTAAATGTATTAAAAATGTATCAGATTCATCTTCACTGATCAATTAACCCAATTAACTTGTTAATGTCATCAGCGCTGATAATTAATGTTGGAACTTGTTGAGGATAATCAAAAACACGAAATATATATATACTATACTATATACATATACTTTTATAGTTTATATATACAGTATATATTGGTTTTGTTTGTTTGATTTCTTTTTTGTTATTTTTTTTATTTTTGTTTATTAGCTAAAACAAGTAACTTAATTTCCCGAAGGGAACTCCTGTGGTGTCTGTTCGTCTCTCTGTCTGTCTATCCAACCTATGCACAATTATCACTGATCTTTGAATGTATAGAACTATAGTGTCATCGGGGTACTGCAGTTAAAGATTTACCTGATTAAAAAAAAGGCATCACTTTCAGCAAAGTATGAAAATAAAATACATAAAACATTAAAACCATTTTTTAAATAAAATATCACCTGAAGGTAATTACTAAGTAATGTGGTTGACACTGTGTAGTTCAGAGAGTGTTAGCAGAATTTCCTTTGGTTTGTTTTGACTGGGTTCAACAAAGACTGTCTGGGCCCAGGCCTCCAGTCAGCCTCGGTGATATTTGTCACTTGTTTAACTTTCCCAGAGGTGGAGAGCTGATTAAACAGAACAACTCTGACTTACAATTAGATCTACATCTGTTCCTCCTGACTTCTCTGTCCTTTTCCTTATCAGGCTGTTAGGCAGTATAACATGTGTAAATGGAACAGTGACTGTAACTGCTACAAGGTCTTTGACATTCCCAGGGTTATTATAAAATGTAAACAATTATTGTACTATCTTCACATGTAAAACAATTTAAATTAAATGTTTTATGGATAAAATCGAATCACACATATTAACGTTTTAAAAAAGTCTTTATACTATATAAAACAAACCGACACTGAATATTTGGTTGTTGATAAAAAAATATGTACAATATGTATATGTATGTATATATGTGTGTATATATGTCTATGTGTATATATATATATATATATATATATATACACACACACTACACATGTATAAACAAAAAATGTTAATAAAAATAGCAAAAAAATGATAATACCAAATGTCAGAATATATAAGTAAACTTGAGAACCACAAGAGTTGTTTCAGCCGTTTCCCTTTTTTTAATTACCATGTCAATTCCCTCCATTCTTTTTCAGGCGACCTGGCATATGAAGTTCTTTGGTTTTTCACAAGGCTGCGTGGTGGACAGACCACAGCTCAGTTGGCAAGTGTCGACCGCTTTGGCATTGTGAAGACAGAGATGCGCAACTCATCTAGTGA
>NC_024320.1:6047333-6077973 GCF_000523025.1 Cynoglossus semilaevis
TTGGCACTCAGGACGGGTGAGTGATGATCTGTATAAGTGGACACCACCGTAGTGTCCCCTGTCCATGTATGTCATTTCTGGGGTTTTTGTTTTAGTGATAGCGGTGAGTACTTCTGCACGGCCACTCCTTGGTACCTGTCGGCATCTACAGGAGCATGGACTCAGGCTGAAGTGCTGACATCGTCCAGAGTCTTCCTCACTGTCCAGTTCGCTGGTGAGTGTGAAGTATGGATGCTGATATCCACTGAGACTATAATGTTAAAACCAGCTCATTCATTAAAAATGCATGTCTTCTCTGTTTGATTCATATTAAGTTTGGAACTCACTGAAGTTACCCCTACTGTATGGTGCAGCTGCCTCCTTAGGTAATGTATAATTTTTATTTTTATCAAAGTAAAACAAAGTTTCCCCAAAAAGCTTACGTTTTATATATATATATATATATATATACAACATTCAAGTACAAATAAATAACGTAGCAGGAGTTATCATGACAAATATTATGAAAAAAATCGTAATAGTCATGATGTTCTATTAATGGTGTAATGAAGGGGTTAAATGTTTACGGGTGTGGCAGCGGAGGTGAGGAGGTGTGTTGAGAGTGAGCAGAGAGAAACACGATAGAGAAGCTTGGATTATAAACATTATAAAGGTTATGAAGTTCTTAAGAAGCACATCAGTCTGATTGGTCGATGAGTAAAAACAAGACGGTGTGAACAGGGCTCACGCTTCCTTTCCACATTGACTACATGCCTGTTTGAGCATGCTCTGGGCGACTGTTGTTGTCCTGTGGACACGTGGACGCCACCCGGTTGGTGGACCTGTTATTCAGCCCTCTCTCACCGCAGAGCACAAGGAAAGAAACTGAAGGTGAACCTCTGTTTTTAACCCATCACCAAAGTGAACAGTGGGCAGCTTTAAGGACCAGGGAGCAGTGTGTGTGGACGGTGCCATGATCAGAGGACCTCAGTGGTAACTTGGCAGCTGGGGGACTCGAACCCCCCCCCAAATATAAGGCGACAAGGGGATAGTGGCTGAATTTCAGACCTTTGCGATGGTCTTCTTTCTTTCTTTCCCGCAAAATAAAGAAATTGGTCGTCCGATTGATCAGTGCAACCCTGATAATGAACGCATTGGTGATATTTTTAGCACTAAAGTGTTGAGGTGAGTTCATATACTGTATAGATATATATATGGATGGATTGATGATGGATGGAGTTTCAAAATGGAAGGCAGAAAAAAAAGAATATTTCGTGACATTTTCAGTGTCACAGGAACACAGGAAGTCAGCAAGTAGGGAAATCTTACGCGAGAGTTCATTTACTCTTCCTCCTGCAGGACTTTTAAACCTGTTTGTGTTTTTTTCCCCCTTTCGATTCTAAAACGTGTGACGTCAGGTGTGGGCCTCTTCTCTTTGATCCTGGGGTTGGTCTGCGCCCAGTGCTGTTGTCGCAACATTGCACACACCCCGCGCTCACGTAATAAACTAATGGACCTAGAGATGGACTGACAACGACTTCAGCCCATGCCCACACACTGCAGCAACCAGAAAAGGCACAATGCACACCACAGACACACTGCCATGGACGGTTTCTGGGACACACAGCTGTTTCCACGCAATGAACAATGGAAGTAAAACATGGCGCTTTGGAAACCAGTGTCTGTTCAAGGTGCTCAGGATACGATCTGCTGTGGAGGAGTATGGGACTGTACATACATATATATATCTTTATATATATATATATGTATTTATATATTTTTTTCAATAATATCTGTGGTACAGTGAGTAGTTTTACCAAATTGATTAGCGCCCTGTAACGACCAGAGCTCTACAGCGATCTGATCTTTTTTTTTTTTTAACTGCCACATGGGAATAACAGGCCATGCCAGAAACCTGGTGCCTTTGCACATGATGTGGCCATGTCTAGAACGGCCATGTTGCTTGTGGTAACTGGATCTCCAACCAAGTTACTCTTTTTAGACGCTGTATTTCTATGGGGACAAATCTGTCCAGGTGGAACCTGATGCTAGTTCAGACAACAAAGACAACACAGGCCTTGTTTCTTTCATGTCATGTTTTTATTATCACAACAGGGCGGCACTAACACTCTGTCAGGGCAGAGAGTCACCACCCCAAAGGTCTGTCCCTCAAACAAAGGGAAAAGCGTGTGTTCTTGGTTCAGTTTGACCTCAGTTACCACTCGAGCCAACAGTCAAGACAGTTGACAAGAGAGCGTCAGCTTACATCAAAATCACACAGATTCCTCCTCCTGCCTGTGTCCTGACACAGTACACTTTTGTTTTGTTACCATTTCCACTATCATTCAGTCTCTCTTAATCTAATCTTAAATTATTAACTGCCAATAAACCAAAATGGTATCTTGGATTTCTGGTGGCAACTGACTTAATCATATTGAATAAAAGAGGCGGGGCTTTGGAGCCCCATGCTGGTCGGTGATCATCTACATCTGCAGCTGGTTTTTTTTTTTGCTTGTTTTATGATCTTATGTAATGTGTCAAATCTAAGGTTTTTAGTTAAGTTGTGTGTTCAGATAAAAAGGGAAACAGTTGAAACCAACTGAAAGAGAAACCACTTTTTTAAGGCACGACGTCGTGGAAACGCCAAGATAACTTACTCCTCGTGCCCAGTGTCTACACACTAATGAGGGTTATCTCACAATTCGAGTGACTACAGATCAACCTTTTTTTTTAAAATTGTATTAGAGGTTTCAGTCAGAAAAAGCCCTCAGTAAATGCGATGTTCACGTTAAAGCATTTTTACATTGTTGAAATATACATAGAAATGTTTGCATGTAGTGTCATTGATATTTGTGACAAACTTCAACTCACCAAAAGAGGTCCACATTTACCCCGATGCTGTTTTCAAAATGAGTTTTATATCTAACACAGTGATAACCCAGAGCCTGAAAACATCACTGAACACCTTTTTAGAGGCGTTTTATTATGAGTTTGACAAATGATGTTCTTAAATAAAAACATTTGTAAAGTTTTTTCGTTTATGTTTGGCGTTAAATTAAGTTATTAATTTCTTCACATTGTTTCAACTAGAGATGGCTCAATACTTTTCCGATACGGATACTTCCACCTTGAAGTATCTGTCGATACCCATATCAATCTGATCCCTTCATTTCTCCTCCATCATGCTGTGGCTGCTGTTGCTGAGGTGATAGTGTCGTTGTTTACCACCCACAAAGTTAAGTTGAACATTTGAGCTCAGGTATTAACGGTGCACGACCAAACAAAAAATATAAAAACTGCTCATTTCAATATATTCACATATTCAGTGTGAAACTTGAACACAAAGCTGATATAGAATTGAAAAAAGACACTAAAATCTTCTTCCACATCCCTGAGTATCGTGTTTGACATCTGCTGCCACGAGTAGGTAATCGTTCTGTCTGTCAGATGAACTCGGTATTTAAAGGTGATGGGTGATTGGACGCTCAGCCAGCTTAATATAATGGTCTGATTTTAACAGAGAGTTCCACTGATCCTGTTGATTTCTTTTATCAGTGAAACCATAGAGCACAGTGTCTTGCATGTGTACATGGGACTGTTTCTGTTCTTCTTCTTCTTCTTCTTCTTCTCAGCACAACAGTCTGTGATACCACTGGACCACATGTATTTTGAGCATGAATTGACTCCACCGTCTAAATAAGGTGCTTCCTTTATAATGTTGTGGTATATGCAGTGTCATGATTAGTGTATCCACAGGTAGGAACATCATGCTAGCTCCCAGAGAAGACCTTGGTGTGAAAGGCATTGCCTGCTGCAGAATTTGAAGAGGTTTTTTTTTTCTTTTTTTTTAATATTCCATGTACAGATGTTATCATCATCTTCTGGTTGCTCACTTCTTCTCACACTCTGTGTTGATTTATCGTCAATCTTTTCTTTTGTCCAGCACTGTTTTTGCACTGCACCCAATTATAACACATAAAGATAAATCTTCTAAATAATTGATTTCAGGATCTCACACTTTCTCTCCATCTGTACTCTGCTTCTCTTTCATCTCACATGATCCTCCTAACCCTTCATCTCCTCATCCTCCCTCCATCTGACCCATTTTACTTTCTGCTGTATGTGTTGGTGCGTTTCATTAGTCGTATGGTAAAAAAGCCTTTTCCCATTACTAACCATTGTCTCCTTTAACTGACTCATCTTTCCCCCACAGTGTGGGTTGGACTGTGCCAGATACTGGAGCTCATTTTCTCACCCTGTTCCTTTCCTGTTGTTCCACAGCAGCTCGTTAATGCGTCCAGCATTTAAAGAAATCACCAAATATTTTTAACGACATCACTGGTCTTTCTTTTTTTTTCTTGGACCCGATCAGAACACTTTGACCAGAACATTCTTAACTTCTGTAATTACTGCACCTCACACAGAGACCATCTGGTATACACATGGGATTTTAAGCCCCAGTGAGACCCCAATGTTTTGTTTACAAGTCGAGTCTTGTCTTCAGATTTAACACATATTGATGCTGACAACCTGATGCACCTTTTTTTGGTCGGTTCTGTATATTATAGAAAGTGAAACGTGTGTGAAAATGTCCGTGTTGGTTATCCTGTCTTTATTGACTGAAAATTGGATCATTTGTTGTGAAGTGACGTGATTGTACGAGTGAAGTGTTAGAATGCAATGTCACACATACACTACACTGCCTCAGGTGCATTGTGGGGCTGTATGGAGGCCGGACTCAGCATGGTGTATTGGTCAAGTGTTTCCTCTGGTCACTGATAATTTGATAAAGAGTTTCCTTTCAAAAGGCTACATTATTGTAAACGTTTTTTACACCAAAATAAAAAATACGTTTGTTTTAGTTTTCAAAACATTCTTCAATGATATTTTTTTCTCAAAGGCAATTTGAAAGTAGTTATTGTTTATAACAATATTGTAGTTATTGTTATTGTTTATAACTAATTTCCAAAGTCCACGTTCACTTTCTGTGAGCTTTTCACCAGCTCATAACATAGCAGAAAAAGTGTGAATATTTTTAAATTTTTCCATTTGAAGCAGATACATTATTGTACCAAATAATTTGTTTTTATTTTGGTAAATTGTTTACAATAATTGGTTTTAATGTTAACTTTGTGTATTGTCGTCTTATTTTTTTGGATGACCTTTTACAATTTAACCTCTCTGTTCTTCTTCGTCTGTTTTGAAACATCAAAGATATCGCAATATTTTAAGAAACTGCAAATTCTTACATTTTTGGCTTCAACAATCACAGAAGTTACCACAGACTCCTGGAGAGACTGATATATTCCAATATATTGCCTCTCTAGACATTGGTTTATTTTATTTTAGGGTGGAGGCCATTAAAAATTAGTATAAATAATATAATATCAAGCTGGCAGACTGCAGGAACTTGTTGGAATGTGTGTGTGTGTGTGTGCGTGTGGGGGAGGGGCGGTGGGGTATTAATGTCACTGAAACCATGGACACACTGCACCTAAAGAGCAGAGCAGTCCCAAGGTCATAAACTTCTCATCTACTTTTCCACTGAATCAGAGACAGTAGAGGCACCAGCACCGACCCCGGCCTCCCCAAACAACCCTCCCCCTGTAACCTCCCCCATGTATACACACTGGCTCCCAAAGAGCCCACCTCTTATCCTTTATAATCCCTCCCCTCTTTCTCTTTTACTTTCCTTCTTTTCTTCATTCTTTCTTTCTTTCTTTCTCTGTCACTTCCTGTCCTTCACACACTCACACATGCACGCACGCACGCACGCAAACAGAATAGAGAGTGGCTGAGATAGACTATAGGTAGGGTCAGAGGTCAATATATGAGTGTTTAGATTTTTTTTTAATCTTTAACACATTTTCTTTGATATAAAAATCAAAATAAAATAAAAAAATCCTCCAGGCAGTGAAAAGCACTCATCAAGACCTAAGTGTTTTGTTCTGTGGTGTTCTTTGACTTTGTCATCATTGTGGCTTCTGAGTGCACATTTGAAAGCTGTGCTCCACGACTGGACGCTGGTGCCATATTGTTTAGTATAAACATAATTATAAAATGAAATCAAAAATGTTTTTGGCCACCTTTTACAGGCCATGAGGGTTACCTGGTGCCCCCGGGGCACTATACTGGCGACCCCTGACCTACACCCTCCACTTCTCTTCTTCTCTGGGCTTAAACAGCCATACTGCATTGTAGGATTTGCAATATTGCATCAATATTGCGCTGGTAAATATGTGCATCCAAAATCAGCACCACTGATGATAAACACATCCCTGTATACTTCCTGTGGAACACTCAGATGACTAAACTAATTATTTATTCATCCTCTACAATATATTTTAGGGTCAGCTAAAGGTGGAACCAATCACAGCAGGCATCAGGCAGTGATTGGAGTTTAAGCACCCATAAACAGATACAGAAATAGAAGTGAAATGTGTACGCCATCAGATAAATACTCAGGGTTTATTCACAGTACGACCTGATCTGTAAATGGGATGCACTGCAGTCCCCAACAGCAATAAGTTGTTATAAAATCTCAGGTATTCTTGTAGTACACACTCAGTACATATCAGGAAATGGCCCAGCGGCCGGTGTGTGTTCATGGCTCAGAAAACTGCCTGATAAACAACAGACCTTTGTACTGTGTGTGTTAAAGTGAAGTATGTCATACACATGAAGCCNGGGGGGTGCCACAGAGCTGCAGTGGCACAGCTAGCAGGCACACACACACTGGCTGCAGCATGTCTTATCCTTGTATGGTGATGTGTCTTCAGTGTTGTACAACTGCAGGTCCAAACCAGGCGCTCAGCCACGCAGTGTATACACAGCACCGTTTACATCAGTACCCCTCACTGTTTATCCCTTCTTTGTGTGTGTGTGTGTGTTTCTACGCTTTCTCTGTGTATGTGTGTGTGCTTTTGAAACTGCCTTGTGTCTGTCAAACATCTAAACTGCAGATCAGATCATTTGCCCTTTCTTTTATATGGTAAGTTAAGCTAAGGCTAATAACAGCTTTAGTCACATGCCAAAAATAACTACTGTATAAACACATTCTTTTTATTAGGGGATGAAAGAAGGTTAGAGTTACAGTAGGGATAGAGGTAGCTAAAACAATAACCTTTTGCGCCTCCTATTCCAGGGGTGGGGGTTGGTGTCGTGGCAGGGGGTTGAGGGTACACAGATACTGTACACACAGCAGTTAATCACAGCTGGAATGTGGAATTCATATTCGTTGACCAGGCGGTGGGCATAGATTTCCTCGTTTGGTGTTAAACGAATTTTGTGAACGTTCGGTACAGAAATACAATTAACGTTAGCATCGTTAGCCTGAGGGGCTGCTGTGTGAGTGAGCCTAAACCAAATAACCGTGGCTTCACAGTGCCCTCTTACCATTGTTGTCCCATAATTCAAGTAGGAAATGATGCTCTCTGTATCCAGAGAACTAGCTTAGCATTGTACAGTAGGATAAAATGTCATTAGAAATATTGAAGTTCTCAGACAAATTCTCACAAAACATTTGCTCAGCATATCAAACCAGCATATTACTATTGAACTGTGGACCTTCACCCCTTAGGGACATATTATGGAGGTTGATACTTTAATGTCACTGTATTAGTTTTTGTCCAGGTTTCACTCTCAAATCTCAAAAAGTGGATGAAACAGCATTCTAGCTTTGAAAAAATAAGTCCTTTCAGAGCTGTGATATCCGCTTCCTGGAGGGAGGGGACTTATCTTGGGATGTGGAATGTTTAGACAGAAATCCTAGAGCTTCTCTGTTTCTGTTACTCCGTTTTAAAAGTATAAGAAATTAACTAAAATGGGAGGGTTACTAACACAAACTCATTGGTTTGTTTACACACGGCCATTGCTTCCTGTCTTTCTCTTCTCACCACCCAGTTTTTCTGTTTTAAGGATTGTCTAAGTTAGATGTAGTTAGCTTTCACCTCTGTGTTCCTCCTGAGTGTTGCTCTCATAGTAAGAACTTTCTACGAACTCTTTAAAGAGAGGAAAAATATTGCTAATATAATCATATAGAAAATAGTCTCAATCCGCACAGGGGAGAATTCTTTGAAATGTTAGGGTTGAAACCTGAAAAACTGAAGGAATGGCGCTATGTGACATTTTCCACTGGAGGTCGCCAAATCAAGAGTATTTTTTCACTCTGTGCTCTTCTACTGTACCACTTAAGGTTGAATGACTTTAGAGTTTTTGAAGTTGACATTAATGTCATAAAAGTCGAGTCCAGGTCGATTGGTCGCTAATGACATTTTTGATATGTTTTGTTCATTAAAAAACTTACTAACAATAATTATATTTTAAATTATATATTATATAACAATTATTAATAATAGTCCCTTATTTGTAATTGGAGAAATGTACAGCCTGAGTCATTGCAACCGACACAGGCTGCCACAGGAGGCGCTATTAGGGATATGTAGTTCCTCTGAGAATCGAATTGCGAATCGGGGGGATTATATACTATATACTAAACTGTATATGTATATATCTATACATATATATCTATATCTCTCTCCATCTCTCTCTCTCTCTCTCTCTTAAGTTAACAGATTTGTTTGATCTAACGCTCTGTTTCGTTTGTTCTTTATGGCCAATTTTCTATGGAGCTTTGATGATAAAGTTTTGGATTAAAAAACATCTGACAGAGGTTGTGGTTATCACAGCTGTATAAAAGCTAGTGTTCTTAATAAAATGTATAATTCAGGTTTCAATATAAAAACAAAGTAGGGAAATACAAATAATTTGGACTTAGTTAATGTGAATGTTGTGAAGTGATTTGACAAAAGTAGAAGTCATCATGACACTTTTCTTTTAGATAACATGAACTTTGTGTTCACAGTTTATGGTTCATTGTTTAAGTGCAAAAACACAGCACGTTTGTAAAAAGTAACAACTGGATAATGTTTAAAGAGTATCGATGTAACCCAAACCTGGGGAGAAGGATTAAGAGAGCAGCAGCTGAAGCACAGTTCATCATTTACTCCAGCTCCTCAACCAAACTCTACATAAAAGCAGTGTTTTTCTTCTTTCTGCTTATTAGATTATATATATATTATATTTCATTATGGAAAACCTAATAAGAACTGATGGAACACACCGCTCATATTAATCTTCTCCTAAATATACAGTATCACACCTTCAGTTTGAACCAGACAAATGGCTCCAAATGAACAACAACAAAATAGAGTTCATAAACAGCAGAGCCAGATCCTGCCGGTCGGTTTATGAGCAACTTTGTTGGCTTCAACCGGTTAATAATCCATCTAACCCTTCTACAGAACATAAAACAAAATTAGCAGAATGTCGAGTAAAGTCATGCTCCAGAAACTAATTGACGGTAACATAACAAGATAACAACACTAGTCCATGGTTTTTCTAGACTACATGACCTAGGTTAGTGATTATAAAAAAAGAAAGGAAAACTAGTTCAACAAAGCTTGTGTTGTTCTATGATTTATTTATTTATTTTTTACCAATAAATAAGAAACAATTTATCAGGGACGTTATGACAGTAGTTTCTAAATGATGGTTAATCTCAAAATAATAATAATAACTATGACTTCTAACACTGTGGCAACCTCTGAGACAGCGGTCAACTCAGGTGACTGTGATGATGCGTCTGCTGTGGGTGGGACTCTGCTTTACTACTATTTATCCTGGCGGCCTGCCGTCAGTTACAGGGCAGCATGGGAATTGAACCTGAAACCTTCTTGACAAAAGAAATCCAACAAAAAGAACCACAGGAGACCAGGTAAGAGACCAGGTCAAATTGCAGCAACCAGTGATTTATTACAAGATGCACAAAGTGACAAACATGTTGCTTTAATCCTGTCACTTTAATGTGGATTATTTCACACAATATAACTTTCTATCAAATCACATCATGTTGGCTCATATTTAACGACTCTGGTATTGTTTTCTGCCTGGTCAGATTGAATCTGATTTTGGCCAGTATTACTACTATTTTATTAAAATTATTTTTAAGTACATTTTTAAATACTGTTAGGATAAGCATTAATAAGTAATTTGCTGCTTTGGAATTGTTTTTCAATAAATTATTAGTTATTATTAGTAAGTCAGACAACAACAACAAAACATTTTATTCTCTCCAAATCTTTCTGACAGAGCTGACAGTGAAAGTTCACTAAAATGGTCCAGTACTTTGTTCCTCTCTACCTTTTCCATTAAGTTAAATAAATGGGCAAACGTGTTGAGGAACATTGACTTTTAAAAGATGAGGTTCCGTCCACATAGCAGAAAATAAAGATGCTGCATTCCTCAACATATAGTCTGTTTATGGTCTAAAATCTGGCCCTTTACCATTTAAAGGCAGCGTGTGTATCCTATAGTTACATGAGATGCAACCTTATTTATTTGGTTTAGGTGATGTGTGTGGCTTTGAGACATTTAGGGACTCAGTCAATCAGAGACAAACGAAAAAAGGTTTTATAGAAGGTAAAAAGGCTGATGGAGATGGAATGTCAATTTGAATTTATTCTTATAAACAGTGAATAATATGCACTTACTGAAGAAATCACGGGCATGATTTGTACAGATTTTGCAGAGTGTTTTTCAGTTCTCACCCAGGGGAAGACGAGCTCATCCCTTACAGCATAAGTCACATCTGGACAAAGACAGTAAACACAAGCTAGATTTGTCTCCTGGTTTGAATGCCACTCACTGATTTGATTCCTATCTTCCCATAAAGATTTAGATTTAGAAAAATATTAGAAGTTAAAAAGGAGCAAAGGAGGAGGAGTTATCTGTACAATGATTCACAGCTCCTCAACAAAGCTAACAGACGACTAACAGACGAGGACAAAGAATTCAAACTGTAAACATGAGCCAGATTGAATCGGCATTGAAAAGGCTTGTATGGGATGGCAGGAGACGTATGTTTATGCAGTATGATATATAATATAGTGCAGGGTGTCTAACTCATTTCCACCAGGGGCGCTATCAGATTTATGGCTGCCCTCAAAGGACCGGCAAAGACTTGAAGACTGTATAAATGCATGTACTGAGAAAGAAGAGTCTCTCATTTTACTTTTATTACATGATTTGATAAGATTTAAAGTGACCTTCAGAGAATGAAAGATGCCAATGAACTCAATCTTCTATTTTTATTATTATTATTGTTGTTGTTGTTGTAGTGTATTTTCTCAAATCAGTGATTTCGATTACATTTAATGCCAAAACATATTTTCTGTGTTATAATATGAGATTTGTATTGTCATTTAATATAATTATATTACACTAAAAGCTGAAAACCCTGTCTGTATTATTAAATATATATATATACTGTATGTTTGGTTTGGTTTTTTTGCAGGTGCAAGATGATGACATTATATTGTGACTCAAACCTTGGACTGCAGCTCTGTGATCTGCCAAGCCTCAACCCCCAGTGACTCTGAAAGCTGAGCAGAAATAAAAGAGCATTCATCTCTGTACTCTACTTATCAAGCTGTGACAAGGACAGTATTTAGTTTAGTCTAAAACTAGACCTTTGTGGTCCACGTGTCGTCAGCCAAAGGTTTTGTCAACATCTTCCAAATATCAGTTGTTGATAGTTTCTATTCTAAGAAAGCTGATCATCAGGATCTTTGATAAATCACTCCAACATGGCGGCTGAATCCATGATGGCGCCTGCCGATATTGCTGTTGTTGTCCTGTACTTTATCCTCGTGCTGGTGATTGGGTGTTTGTCCATGTGGAAAGCCAATCAGAACACAGTGAGAGGGTATTTCCTGGCTGGCGGCTCGATGAACTGGGTAACTGTGGGGGCTTCGCTGTTTGTCAGCAACATAGGAAGCGAACATTTTATTGGACTCGCAGGATCCGGTGCTGCGAGTGGTTTGAGCGTAGCTGCATGGGAACTGAACGCTCTGTTCCTGCTTCAGCTGTTGGGCTGGGTGTTCATCCCCATCTATAACCACGCAGGAGTTTACACCATGCCAGAATACCTGTCCAAACGGTACGGAGGGCGACGTCTGAAGGTCTACTTTGCAATGTTATTGCTTGTCCTCTACATCGTCACCAAGTTGTCAGTGAATCTTTACGCTGGAGCTTTGTTCATCCAGGAATCATTGGGATGGAATCTCTATTTATCAATCATACTGCTAATAGCTATGACTGCTCTCCTGACTATCACTGGAGGCCTCGCTGCTGTGATCTACACAGATACAATCCAGGCAGTCATCATGATCTTTGGAGCACTTTGTCTGACAGTCTTCAGTCTCATTAAAGTAGGAGGACTTAAAGGTCAATCAGGCACTTCATTTTCATTATAACAAAAAGAATAATTAAAAAGGCCAAGTTCCATTTCACTAGTTCACCACTGCAGCTGCTAATGTGACTTTGTGATAAAAATCAAACCCTCAAATGTGGAAAGAATCGTAATAATCCAATGACACAGTAACAATGTCACGTGGACAAAGAATCTGATAAAAACTCCATTTAACGTAACAACCAGTTTGATCTTACATCTTAAATGTAATCCTATTAGTGGTGAAGATCTGAAGATGCTTCACTGTTTGAAATGGGATTTAGCCAGAATTCTACTTCCTTCTTCATGAGATATTAATGCTCCTTATGTCATTTCTAGAGTTAGGGTTCAAGTACATGCAAGCTGTGCCCAACATCACCGCCGTCATGATGTCATCACCTAACATTACCTATTCTGAATCCTGCTACCATCACCTCAAGCCAAAGCCAGATGCACTGAAGATTCTTCGTGGGCCGAGTGATCCTGACCTGCCTTGGCCTGGTTTCCTGCTGGGCCAGACTCCTGGTTCTATTTGGTACGTATTCTGTCTTTCCACTGAGACCAAAGGGTTTGAAACCTTTCCACTAAAAAGCTGAAATCAAACCGGTCAAAATTGCACAATGTTGACTGACTCAAAGCTCTGGGTTTTCCCCTGCCAACAAAAAAAACAAGAAAAGTTATTTTACTGTCACAGTTTGTCATGAATTTATGAATGCGTCACTAATACCATTCATACTTTAAGGTAGTTTTACTGATTCAGTTTTGTGTGTCCCAGGTACTGGTGTGCAGATCAAGTTATAGTTCAGCGGGTGCTGTCAGCAAAGAACATTTCTCACGCCAAAGCTTCTACAATCATGGCTGGTTTTCTGAAAATCCTGCCCATGTTCATCATTGTTATACCAGGTAAAGGCCTTCAGTAGATTTATATCAATTGTAGAACTTTCATGTACTTTATGTTTATCTTTTTTAAACATCTTGTGATTTTTTTCTCCTTGACAGTCAACACAAACCTACACTTGTTTCAAATGTGGCCCATGAGTAGGACTGCAGTGACAATGTTGGGAAATGTCATTTTTCTTAATTTACTGAATCAGATCAGAGTCACATTCCTCACTGACTAAAGTCAAAAAGTACTTCAATGTACAAAAAAACATTTTATAAAATACTTAGTATTAGTATTATTAGTATAGGCATTTTTTTTGTTTTTATCCAAGCCTATTTATCAGGCTTTATCGTGTGCTGTACCTACATGTACATTTATCACTGTTTTTACAGGAATGATTGCCAGGGTTTTACTGGTTGATGAGGTCGTCTGCATCAGTCCTGAACACTGCATGGCTGTGTGCAATTCACCAGCTGGCTGCAGTAATGTGGCTTACCCACGGCTCGTCATGACAGTGATGCCCGTCGGCCTGCGGGGCCTCATGATGGCAGTCATGATTGCAGCTCTCATGAGTGATATGGACTCCATCTTCAACTCAGCAAGCACAATCTTTTCACTGGATATTTACAAGATGCTACGGAAGGAAGTGTCATCCAGGCAGCTGGTGATAGTTGGCCGGCTCTTTGTGGTTTTCATGGTGATTGTCAGCATTGCCTGGATACCAGTCATCATTGAAATGCAGGGTGGTCAGATGTTCTATTACATTCAGGAAATATCAGATTATCTAACTCCACCTATAGCTGCACTTTTCTTGCTCGGAGTCCTATGGCATCGCTGCAATGAGACAGGTGCTTTCTGGGGCGGGATAGTAGGGTTAGCATTGGGAGCGTTGCGTCTGCTGCTAGCCTTTATTTATCGTGAACCTCACTGTGACCAGCCGGATGAGCGTCCTTCTTTCATCAAAGACGTCCATTTTATGTATACGGCAGCCATCTTATTTTGGGTGTCAATTTTAGTGACTGTTGTGGTGAGTCTTTGCACTCCACCTCCGGAAACAGAGCTAATCCAAACAACTACACTTTGGGGTATAAACATGACGAAGAAGGCAAAGCTGCAAGTAAACAAAAGTTGTGAAGGACAACTTGATACCTTTGGCCCTGTTGACCAGGAAAATGATCGAAAAACTTACCAACCAGTTAAGTATGGTGATGATACAATCACAGACCAAAAAATAGAACAAACAGGACACGTAGGGAGAAAGGAAAATATAAACAGTTCTGGAAACAAAGAAGCTCAGGGCACAGGTTTCATAAAAGAGGACAAGTGGTTGGGTTCCCTGCAGGATGATTCGTCCAGAGACCATGTCATGACCACTCTAGAAGAGCAGACGATTTCCAATCCAAATCAGGGTGAACATCCACTATTTAACATAATCCTGGACATAGGACTAGTAGTTATTTGCTTGGTAGGGGTCTTTCTCTTTTTCTATTTCTCTGTATAGAAAACTGTTGTTATCCATACATACCAACTTGAAAAGTCGGTAAGTTATCAATAATTAAAGTATTTCATTAGTTGTATTTTTTTCAAATTTTTTGTCTAACACTGTATAATTATTTTCTTGTTTTTTGCTATTCTGCAATAGTAGACTAAATATCTAGGGCAAATGTGTCAAACTTAAGGCTGGTGGGACAAATGTGGCCCGCAGGAGCTTAAAAAGCATTTAATTGCCTAATATTTGTTTTTAATACACAGGGCAATGCACATTATGTGTAACTTAATAAATACTAATTGATTGCAGAAACATGTATTAATATGTTATGGAGTAGTTACATCTATACAGGTATAACCAGCCCTTCAAGGTGAACTGTACTGTTGATGTGGCCACCCGGTGAAAATTAGTTTGACTCCCCGATCTAGGGTTTGTATACTAACTATAAAGGCATAAACATTTGAAGATTTCCAAAACACCAGTGGACAATTGTCAGTAGCATACACAAATGTAGAATGCAAAACTAAAAAATTAAAATAATTCCACCATCACTCCACATTATCGTTGCTTTATCACAAAGTCGAAACACGTGATCCAGCGGATCATATATCATGATCCAGTGGAGAAAGTGGAGACTAGGTTATTGTTATGACACAGATTAGTGTGTATGTGTTTATTAGCAAGAAACTACCTAGTGGATCATGGTAGTTCCCCCAGCAGTCTAGGCCAAAAGCATCATAACTAAGCGATAACTCAGTTTAACCTGAGCCAGGCCTATTAATTGTTCCTATAGGAAGGTTTTAAATCTAATTTTGAATATAGAGAGCCTCCGAAACCTACACTCACAGTTGGTTCCAAGGACCTTAGTAGCTGAAGGCTCTGCCTACCGTACTGCTCTTACATACTTTGGATCTGTGTATAGGACTGTGTTTTCAAAGCCAAGTAATCTGTATATGATGGATGAGGAGGATTGTAAAGTAAATCCTCCAGTCCATGAAGCTCCTCAAGTTTGGGGATAACGTCGCAGTCGTTGGACTCCAGCACAGACAAGTCTTGTCTCCAAGTGGAAGGTTAACCACCCACTGACCTGGTATAGTCTGAATAACTTAATGCTCAATGCTCCAAAACGATACCTGTTTAGGTTTCAATTTGGGAATGGAACAGACACTTTGTGCAGCACTGGTTGACTGCTTTCAAAGGGGCTACAACAGCCACATTATACAGCGTTGGACTGTTTTGTCTTTGCACTTTACCACTGTGATCTGTATACAGCTTAAGTTATTGAAATGATCAGATTTCTTTTTTAAAATCACCATTCCAACATATTGTATACATGTCTTCAGACTTAATAATTACCATCGTTTACATGGTATAGCATTTCTTTCTCCTTGATGTATACTTGAAATATGATTTAGTGTTTTTTTTTTGTTCATCATCCTCTCACCCTAGTGTAACTTGTCATATACTCAAAGTTATTATTTATCATTGTTTACTAAAAAAATTACTTTACTTACTTCAACCTCCTTTACTCTGATATAAGCCTATGTTACAATTACTGCAATATTATCATCATAATAACAGATCATAATAAATGATGAATAATACATCTTGAAAGGTAAAAAACTGAACTTGTGAAGGTTCTTATATTTGATATTTACAGTTACAATAATAATAATGCTAGAAATGTAGGTAATTTATGGCTAAATTAAGACATTTATAAAAATGTGTAACCAGATGCTACTTCAATCATAGAAGTATTGCGGTTTTTGAATTATTAGGGGTTTTTCAAGTTTATAAATTGTGCTTTAAGCTGCCCAAAAGTTATAGACTGCGTTGATAAAAAATCGGGGTCTTTACCGGAAGTGCATTTCTGTTTTACGACAGTTGACATAATTGGAATTTGACCATGGTCTATATTTTTAATAAACAAAAACGATTACAACTGAGGTTTTACGATTCATTATAGTAGCTAAATTATAGTATACAATAAAAAAATAAAAGTAATGGTGATCAATTCATTTAAAAAGACGGAATTATCGTAAACCAAATGTTAGAAACGTCATCTGTTGTCACGACAGACAGAGCAAAAGCAGGGTAGAATAATAACATTACACCAAGCACGTCAAACGAGAAGTGAAATTCTAACGACAATTTCCCCACCACATTCTTCAGTTATGAATCATGTGGTCGTCGAAAATGCCCACTGCTTAGAACAGCAGGTAAGCAGCATCGTCTTGATGTGTCTCGCATCTTCAGCAGAAAAGATTGTTACAACGTATTATGATAAATGTTAGCTTGCCGGCTAGCTTAGAAACGCTACAAACAATACGTCCTAGCTTGCGTTAGGTACGTTTGAATTGAACAGCCGCGGTTGCTATAGTGTTTGCAAGACACGGAGTACATATGTGTAAAAGAAATCAAAACAATTTGGTAGCCGTTTTGTCTACTTTATATTGGGTTAAACTAAAGTGTATGATTACTAATCTAGTTTTGCCTGCTATACAACCCAAACGACGCCACTGGTTTTCACTAGCGCTCATTTATGATTAATTTGAATTAACCAACCAGTTATTTTCATTTAGATTGGCTTGATGCAATAATAAAATAGAGGCGTAGAAGGATGGAGCAAGCCGGGGATGACACAGATGATGCAGCGTTTCACAGTTTATCCCGGGGACTCCTGATAAAGACGTAATACCTCAAGGGTTTCTTTGTTTGTCTAGACTGCGTGGTGTGACAAAATTATAAATCTGCGTCACTAGCAACTTTGTCCATAAATGCCTAATTGGACATTAAGTTCAATAGCAGAGCATAGGAAGGACATTTTTAGAATGAAGTTCACTCTACGTAAACGAGCATCCAGTGTGTGAGGTGGCAAAGTACAGGCATCAGCAACATTAAGTATTACAGAACTTTTAATGGTCATTATCATTAAATTTAAAACATGAAGTCTACATTAAATATTTGCCCTCTTTTGCTGTTATCGTTGTTTTATTAAACTTTTGTTTGTGTTCAGTTCACCTACTAAAATTCAAGTTTTTATCTCTGTGGGTTGTTTAAACATGTCTTAAAGAATCATTTCTTTCTAAGCAAGATGTATTTTAGTGCCCTTTGCCTGTAAACCTCTCTTATATAAACCAAGAGTTATTAAATAAAAAAACCCCAGAAAGGGTCTCAAACTTACAGCCCACAAGTTGCTTACAGACCTTGAACCTCCCACATTTGGCCTGCACTAGATATCAGTAATATTGTGGTTGTGGTTGGTTGTTGAGTCTGTTTGTTTGTTTTACTCCTAAAATATACTATACTGTAACATTTTACATGTTGGGTTGTGTCAGGAAGTGCAAAGGTGCAGAGCAATACCGTGTCAAACCAGAACAGATAAAGGCAAAGGACAGACAGGAAACACATGTATGGAAACAGTTGTCGCTGTAGTAATGCAAGGATAAGAATATGGAAAACGATCACTTTCAAAATCCAAGAGTAAATAAGATGACGAATACAGACAATTTAGAGAAAGATGGATATTGCAATAACCTTGAAATGCAATTGTTGTAACGAGATGACAAGAGAAAAGAATCCGAGTGGCTACTAAGAGTTCCTGAGTTTGTGTCAGATGTATGGTGATACCACAGCAAAGATGTATTTCAGCAGCTGTGCAGTGCAGTTGAGCTGCTGGGCTTTCAGTGGAACAGACAGGTGGGTGTTATCATTAATGGAGTAATATCTATGACAAGTGAAAAAGGAGAACAGTTGTGCTGGTACAGAGAAAGTTTGAGGAAGAAAATGTCCATCCAGTTTTTGTCTTCAAGGCCTTTTTCATTAACATGTACTGTGCATGTCTTTTGAAATTTGTACATTATTCTAGCCCTGGCTAAGCATGCAATACTAATGAAAAGATTTTTTTCAGTTTAGAGCTGATAAAATATTTAATTTAAAATAATTTACTATTTTATTAATCAGGTAAACAACTACACTATTTAAAATTGTCAACGACAATGACTGTTCCATGGTTTTGTTCTAACATTTAGTCAATATAATACAGGGTCATTAGAGCTACCTGTATGCAGCACTGTCACCCCAAAAAGAGTATGATGAATACCGATGACTGAATTTTTAAATTTGTTAACTAAAAGCAGATGTGATTGTTTGTGCAACAATGGTGACAAATTGTTGTATTTGTTTCTTTAAAATGAGCCATTGTACAGTTGTTATATAAACCACAAATAACAAACAAAGAGAATGTATTTTGTTTAATGCAATCCCTGATGTAGCACCTGATGAAAAGGAAATAGTGAGGCTCTGTGTTTTGACGTTTATTACACATGACCATGTTGGCCATATGGGTCTTGGTGATGTCCTTGTAATATATCTTATTATAAAACTTTGCATTGTTTTCTATTGCAGTAGAATAATATAGAATAACCTTCATTAGCATTGGAATACTAGCAGTTAAGACCACAGATTCATTCATTCATTCATTCATTCATTCATTCATAATTGTTTAGTTAGGTATTGTCCAAAAGTGTTATTGTCAAAAGTAATTAATTCTGAAATTTTAAACTTGTTCCTTATTTTTAAACTTGTTCCTTATTTTCTACATTAAGGCCACATTTTGTACTTTACTTATAGAACTTGATATCCTGGTCCATTTGCTAGCGTGTGGAGTTTGGCAGGGACCTTTATGGCTTCACCATGGAGGAAGCAGAACATTCATACGTAGCCTTACTATAAATCTTCTGTCATTGTCCATATGATATTCTGCATTCAGTTCATAAGACATTTAAGAAAGTTCATTAGAGAGCTGGCAGGAGAATGTCATTTAGACTCACACGTGCAGCATCTCTACAGTTTTTCTCAGTGTATGACATAATGCAGCATAATGTGTCTTATTGTATTTCACAGCTCGCTGTCCTAGACTTGAGTGCAGCAGATGGACAAAGTGGAATCCCCCATAGTAAGAAAATGAGTTTGTGTTCAGTGTTGAACTTTGTGATTTCATATTTTTCACAGTAATGTACACAGACGCACCTGAATAACAAGCAATTATTTTAAATGTTTGTGTATCTATAGCTCGTTTTGTTCACTATTTGTATTTGACTTTCTACGGAGTCATTAAAGCTTCATGATTGTGTGATACATTTTTACATAAAATCTTTGTGTGTAAAAGCCTTGTATGAGCTTTTTTTTTTTTTTTTTTTACTAAACTCTGCTAAAAAGCTTTGGACACTTGACTTCCATTACTAGTGGTCATAATCCATTTGAGATTGATATTTGAGATTTACATATCATATGTTGCTAACTTTATTGAAGGTCATTTACAGTTTTGCTGTATGCCCATTATTGGGCATAATGTCCACAATGAATGTTATAGAATTTTTTAGGCATTTTATAATTGCATACTATGTTAAGGGTAAGACGAATTAAAAAAGGGTTTTTGGTGCCTTTATTTGTAGCATATTTAGTTGTCTTTGTCTGCAGGGCGATATATTCCTCCACATATGCGCAGCAAAGATGGTCCAAAAAATGGTATGTCAAGATAAAGCTGTCCTGTTTATTTATATTATTATTATTATATATATTATCAGATTATTATATATATAAATTATCATCAATAATAGTTTATTATGATACATTTTTTATTATATAAAACATTTTACTTTCTACATTTTGTGAATGTTTTACTATTAGTCACACAGAGTTACATCAGAATTTTTTTCCTCTGTATCTTGCTTCTTCTAGCAGGAAATGCCTTTGCCGCTGGCCATCAGGGTGTCTACACCATGGCATCTCCAGCTACCTGTAAGGTGTTCTTTGAAGTTTGATTAGACCCATAGTCTTTTAACTGTTAACTGTGTTTTTAGTGTGATGATCAATGAAAGTCAGGGTACAAGGGTCAAGTGCACAATGTAATGGTAAATCCACAGATAATCATTAAGAGTTTGGTTTTTCTTTGAGTTTTCTACTGTTTTGTTGAACCACTAGATGTATATTTTCTCTGCAAGTACACTATTATATTGACCTCGTGGTGTATGAACTCTCTGGATATTGACTATATGATATGCCTCTACTGAATACATGTTTGACATATAGGATATCATATATGTGCAAATTGGATTATTCCTTATGTTGTATCAGTGTACCTATAGTCTTATATTTTGTTTTTTTATTTTTTTAATTGAGTGTTTCAATTGTTTTGAAGATGTTCCAGAGGTGAACTATAATACATTTTCTAAACTTGTTTACTTTTCTGTACAATAATTGAATATTATGCCCCCAGTTATATAAAGTTATATATATACAAATTAAAATAGTGTATTAAAGAAAAATATATAGATCTGCTGTGGCAACCCCTGAAAAAAAAAAAGGGACAAAGCCGAAAGAAAAAGAAGATTAAAGAAAAATATAATTTGTTGGTCCTAATGTGCAGTAAATGTATTGTGTTTCCTGTGTTGATAAGTAAGCATGTTAGATAATGATGATTTCAATAATGTTTTAACAATGATAATCGTAATTGTCTTCCCAATAAAGAATCCCTAATTTAAAGGAAATGAGAAACACATTATGAATGGTCACTGTAAGTGTAGGTTTGGCAGTCCAATGAATGTTTGATGTTGAATGTTTTTTATACGAAAATGTAAAAATGACCTTCATTTAGGGTTCTGTTCTGGAAGATCATTTATTGTCCTTTTTATTGTCTTTCTTCTTGTGCAGATTGTTGGGATGGAGTGCGCAACAACTTTGTTAATGGCTACCATGACAACCGGATGACTGGCAACTCGTTCAATCATGGCCCGCCTAACATGGACAGGGGCCGAGGTGGGCACGGGGTTGAAGGTTACCGAGTTAACAGGGGTGGAGCCTTTAAAGCCCTCAACTCAGCCCAGCCAATGAGATTTTGTAGCTATGAAAATAAAGGTAGGGAGTAAAGGTGTTCTGTAGAATGGGAAAGTTACTAGAAAGTTTGACTTGGGGAAAAAATTATATGATATAAATTATGTGATATTTGACATCTTTGTACCCTTGATGTGATGCATGGGGAGAGCCTTTGTAGACCAGGTATGTCTGATTCATAGCACTAACCCATAACACTCATAATACCCACAAAATAATAGATTTTATGTCTTACAAATGCCCACAATTAAACAAGCTCTGGTGCCATTCAGAACTGAGAAGAGACACTAGTGGTTTTAGCACTATGGTGCATCTTTAGGTGTTTCGTTACGTTGCTCCAAACCCAACAGTAGGCCATGCTCCTGTCTTTGTTACTGCTGTTGGAATACCTCTGCACCACTTGGATTGAAGTAGTATTTTGTCAGTGAGGTTAAAGGCCTGTAACCATCTCCCTGCTAGGTGTCCTCTATAGTTAACACACACACACACACACACACGTTCCCTAATTTCCCCTAGCTGTGATAAGTACGTAACACTGTCTTCATGCATAGGCAATAAACTCCAACCTAAAGGACTATCTGTACTGTGGTACCAGTGAGTTCTAATGAAACTTTTTTCATTGTTGATATTTGTACAATGGAGGTTTTGTTTGCACCTGTCTTGTTTGAAAGGATCTGTTGGATTTCTAGAATTTTCCAGGTACTGAAATGGAGCTGTAAGAAGTATCTGAATTGCTGTGGGATATTTACTCTGTCATTTATTTTGTCATATAAATCTGTAAATAACTTGAGTAAATCGTATGTGCTCTTCAGTCTGTGTTAACCCAGTTTGGCCCTCCACTTGGACCCAGTTTCGGTTTCCGGACCCTACTGCAAGTGAGTCTAAGACCTCTGCCTTACATAATGCACTTCTATGAAACCTATGAAGGTTTTGTAATTGTGTATTTTTGTACTTAAAAGAATAGTATTTATCAAATCTAAAGCGACACTGAAAGCGTAGTCTATCCTGACATGAAAACAGACACGTCATGACTTCTGAAAGATGTAATTCTATAGTTTGTTCTTTTTAAACAAAAATGGTAAGTCTGAGTTTAAGATAGGTGGAGCTTAGGTAGACGTTAACTGGGCAAACCATTTGAGTTGAGTGGAAGTGTAATCCATGTTTGAGTTAATGGATGTGAATGGGTCAAGAAGTATAGTTGTAAAGTCAATGGAAAGTATTTTGTGTCCTAAAACTTCAGTTCTCTGTGTCCCCTCAGATACTGGTAGCTGGAATACAGCCAGGGACGTCTGTAACAGCTTTGGCAACAACAGAGGAAAACCTGCGTTCTTAAATGACAGAGGCAGTACTAACAGAGGAAGGTACAGACGAGGCCTGACAAAGGACTTCTCTTTTACTATATGTTTTTTCTAATATTTTGAAGCAAGTTTAAGCAGTAGCACCAAAGAACATCTAGAACGCTTTCACAGTGTCCCATGTGTACCATATATCTGTTGTTCAGGTTCGATCACGGTGGCTTTGGTGGTGGAGGTGGAAGAGGAGGCTCCAACCGTTGGACAGAAGAGCCTGTTGATGATGGAGATTGGTCAAAACCAACGCCATGTAACGAACGACTAGAAAAGTAAGTCAGGAGATGGTACTGGGGAATTTCCCAGTTTCCTTAAATATGACCTTGTTTTTTCACAATTATAATGAATAATTGAGCAGTAGGTTATTATTTTTGGTTTTACCAAAACTGGTTCAAAATCAATATTTCTACAAGTGGTAACTTAAGCTGTGCTTAAAGCAGCATTTTCTTCTATTATCCAAATGTTTCTTTGTTTTAATGATAATTGTAAAAAAAAAAAAGAAAGTCTACTTAGTGTTGTTATTAGGCATATATTTTGAACCCGTACCACTAATAAAGGAAATTCTATTACAAATGGGAATTTCAACACATGCCGATACATATATAATAATGATGTGACCAACAGAACTTTTCTTTTGTAAACTACTACTCCTACTTATTCTTCAGAAGTGACTTTTTCTTTTCATCTGTCTTTCTTTAGTGAGCTGTTCTCTGCCAGTAATACAGGCATTAATTTTGAGAAGTATGATGACATACCTGTTGAAGCCACAGGGCAGAATTGCCCTCACCACATTGAGAGTGTAAGCTGCTGTTGTCAACTAAAATTCCAAAAATATTATCAGTTAGCCGCAGGAGTGCTAATTGTTTTTGTCTGTGGTAATGCCGTGTAGTTTCAAGATGTGGAAATGGGGGAGATTATCATGGGAAACATAGCCCTGAGCCGCTATACCAGACCAACCCCTGTGCAGAAATATGCCATTCCGATAATCAAGTCAAAAAGAGACCTAATGGCCTGCGCACAGACAGGTACAACGCACAGACATCTTATTGAATCACATTTTATATTGTATTTCTGTCATGGAGATAACACATTTGTCTGCAGGCTCTGGGAAGACAGCAGCCTTCCTACTGCCAATTCTGAGCCAGATCTACACTGAAGGACCAGGAGAAACTACTAATTCAGCTAAGGCTTCTAGACAGGTGAGGGAAAAGCCTGTGGTTCAAATGATGGGTTCTTCGCTGCATGGACATCCAAAATGAATTTAAAGGACGAATGATAGTTTTTATCAATCTGTCATTGCAGTGCATTTATCGGTCAAATCACACAAAAACACAGGAGTAGGCATGTCATTAATCTACACAGAGGATCAGCAAAGCTGTGCCTAGTTTAGCATCAGAGAGTAATTGAAAATTTCACATCTTTTTAAAAAGAAACACGGCAAGGTATTGTGCTGATGGAGCGTGTAAATTGTTTTGTACAAGACAGACGGTCAAGGAGTACATGAGCAGTTTTCCTTTTTAAAAATCAAAAAAAAATCCAACAAAAATCTTACATTTAATACATAAACAGGTGTTAATGACCTTCACATTTGAACAGATTATGGGTTTTAGACAGCGTAGATTAGATATGAGTCTATTCTCTGACAGAGATTTGGTCCTGCATAGTTTGTCCAATTAGTTCATATGGGAGGTCCTTCATGAATATGGAGAAATATCTGTATAAATGGGGTCCTGTGATTGGTTTACAGGACACTGGGAATTATGGACGACGTAAAAAGTATCCAATCTCTCTGGTGCTGGCTCCAACAAGAGAGCTGGCACTCCAAATATATGAAGAAGCCAGAAAGGTAAATTCAATAATGCACATAAGATATTATTGCTGGACTTGTTTTTAAAATTATAACGATATCATTACTATCCACCTATTTTCTTATTTTGTTTATAGTTTTCCTATAGGTCCAGAGTCCGGCCCTGTGTTGTTTACGGAGGAGCAGATATTGGCCAACAAATCAGAGAGTTGGACAAAGGCTGCCACTTGCTTGTAGCCACACCAGGACGCCTGGTGGACATGATAGAGAGGGGCAAGATAGGTCTGGACTACTGCAAGTAAGACATAAGGAGACATGAGGTTTGTCAGAAGCTGTCAAACCTTAGACTGCTTGAGGCTGTCCCAAACAATAGCCACTGGTGTGGTCTGCTGGTGTGTGTGCTTCTTCCAGTTGGTGCCATGTGCATCAACCTGACTTGACCTCAATTTTTAAATATTTGTAAGGTATACTGTCTTTTTCACAATGTTTGAACACTAAGGCAAAAGGCAACAGTACATAGAATAACCATTCAACCACAGGGTACAACCAAACTGTGTGTCACATAGTTATTGACTAAAATTGCATATCTCCACATGCTCTTGTGTATTCCTGAATACTCCCAATACAACGAATACACAATGAATACAGCATTCAAACATGCAATTTTATGAAAAGTTTGTTTATGAAAGTACAGATTTTTGTTTTAAACAGTGTCCCTTTTTTTCCCAGTTATTTAGTCCTCGATGAAGCTGACCGTATGTTGGACATGGGATTTGAGCCCCAGATAAGACGTATCGTGGAACAAGACACCATGCCACCTAAAGGCGTCCGACACACCATGATGTTCAGTGCTACCTTTCCTAAAGAGATTCAGGTAGGTTCTAAGAACACCAGTATCAAGATTTAGGGTTGTATGTTAGGGCCAGATTGGAGTGTGATGGTATGAACATTTATAAGAGACATCATATGGTATATTTATATAAATAAAAAGGCTCCTTAATGTCTAAGTGAAATGTTGGTCACATGCTTTTGTTTATAAAAACAAGATAAAAGATTTTTTTACCCACCTGTTCAGCAGCCCTGTTATGAACTGCTGGTTTCTGGACCATTCCTCTAAAATGAAAATGAGCTGGTGAACACTGATTATTGCAATGCACTCAACCCTGCTGTGATGTATTTTCTAAATGGTGGAAAATATCAATAACATCATCAGTGATTGGGCGATATTGATTCAACTGTTGCATTGGTGTATCTAAAGTTGTACAACGCCTAGTATTTTAAGTCCATATACCGGGGCATTTCTGTCAAGTATGAACTGTAGAAGCCTTTTAGGCAAGAAGTAAAAATTATTTAACAAATAGCAAATGTTTATGACTGAAAACTGTATTCTGTGTACAATGCTGTTATTATATCAGTTTCTTTCTTTTTTCTCCTGTAGATTCTTGCCAGGGATTTCCTAGAGGAATACATTTTCCTGGCAGTGGGAAGAGTGGGCTCCACCTCTGAGAACATCACACAAAAAGTGGTGTGGGTGGAAGAAAGTGACAAGAGGTCTTTTCTCTTGGACTTGCTAAGCGCTACAGGTGATAAAACCCTATCTGAGCTGAAGCTTGGATATGCACTTTTTGTTTGTTTTTGTTTTTACACTGTCTTTACCTTGTATTATTTCAATGTCAACACACAACTACCCCTGCATCTCAGCCAACACAACACTATGTTATTTTACATGAACATAAAGCCAGTCAGCATACATTGCATTGTCTTACATCTGGCTGGAAGCATCAATGTGGGCTTGAAATATTTAAATTAAAATCTTTGTGTTTTCTCCTTTCAAATGTGAACATTTTATTATTAATATTATTTAACATCATTTGCATGCACCACTGGCAGCCCTCCTTCATAACTCCACATAACCATATCTGGGAGACAATGCACACACTGTCTTAGACAGTTTTGGATGAAAGTAGGTTGTACCAGTAAATATATAATACTGTAAATATAAAGTACTAATTGAAAATAAATGTAGAATATTTCAGCTCAGGCATAGTTGTTTTGTGAAAGAAAAAGAAACACTGCATTGTTCTCCCTTGACTTAGGTTTGTGTATCACCTCTGACCTCTGAGTCCTGTTGTACTCCTTTTAAAGACGTGTGGTTTTTAAAACAAACCTTGCAGAACAGATTTTGTCAACAGTGTCAAACATGGTTTACCTTAAATATAAAATCACAGCACTGGTTTTCAATGGGTGATTTGTGGTTTGGTGTTGTCTTATCCCAAGTCATTCCCAGCGAGGTACAGGACAATACTGGAGACAGCATTGAAAAAACTGGTAAGATCCTTGATCAACGGTCCTATGGTTTTCATTCCATTTTTTTAATTACATTTTGCCTGCCTTCTTTTTTTTTTTTTTTTTACTTTGTTCAGAAAAGAAGGTCATATTTTGTCTTGATATCTGTTGTGTGCAGTGTTAGTGTGCTTAACAAAAGACAAAAGTCCTCAGGTTTTTTGGCCTGTCTTGGTGAACTTTGTTTTATGTCCATCTAAAGTCTTTCGAGGAGAGACCAACATTGTTATTTTTTTTTCATTAAGCTAGTTGATGTAGACACGAACCATTTTTACCATTATTATTTAACTTATGAAGAGTGTTCCATCAGTGGCTCTAATAACTATAAGCTATGTTTTTATTATTTACACTGCAACCCCTGCTGTCTGTTGCCACTGTTGTTTATATTAATAGTGTTTTGTTTTGTTTACCAATGTAAACTCAGGGTTCCCATACATCCTGAAAAACTTGGAAACAAACAATTTTTAAGACAAGGGGGAAAAATTCAAATGTCCTGAAAAAGCTGAAGTTATCCCGGAGAAGTATTTCTCCTCCCTGCTATTCTGAATTCTGTGTTAATACAGGTTAAATACTACGTGTAGCATTTCTGCTGTCAAGCTGAAGCTTTAATCTTTAATGGGCAGTGTTGAATATTTATTCTGGCTACAGCTAGCACAGTGCCCCACATTGTCTAAACATGACATTACCAGTGTATCCTATTAGCTTGTCACCTCAGACTTGCTCTTCAGTTTCAACTTTTCAACAGTTTCAACTTTGTTACTGGATTTTTAGCAACTTTTTATACCTAGTTGAGTACTTAACATCTAGAGACATGACAGATGTTTTTCTGTTGCACAGACACAAGCTACTCAGCCTGTCCTGTCTTAAAAACATAGAAGAAGTCTGGGTGAATGTACGTAGTGTAGGGCGCGACTGTAAAGACACTTACCAAGACATTGGGAATATGAGGTGCTGTAGAAGCTTCAAAGGTCCTGGAAAAATCTTGGAAAATACTTTCATGAAAAGAGTGGGAACCCTGAAACTGTACATTTTAAGTTAATAATCTGTAAACCTGTTTAGTCCATTGGTCAGAGAGGTTTATTTGTTATTGACCTTTAATTGCTAATTTTAGATGTATTTTCTTTTACCAGGTAAAGACTCACTGACTTTGGTCTTTGTCGAGACAAAAAAAGGCGCTGATGCCTTAGAGGACTTCCTTCATCGAGAAGGCTACGCCTGTACCAGCATTCACGGGGACCGCTCCCAGAGGGACAGAGAAGAAGCCCTTAGCCAGTTCAGATCAGGAAAATGTCCTATTCTTGTAGCTACAGCGGTCAGTAAAAAGTACAAACACTGAATATGATATATCTGTACATGTAAATACTGTGTGTTGTTGTACAGATGTCATCCTGAAGTGAGACACTGTATAACTAGTACCTCATCATCTCTTGATCATTAAGGTTGCTGCTCGAGGTCTTGATATTTCCAATGTTAAACACGTGATCAACTTTGACCTGCCCACTGACATTGAGGAATATGTACACCGTATTGGACGTACAGGACGAGTTGGAAACTTGGGTGAGGCTGCAGTATCAGTAGATGTACATGACATACACACTATGGTGTAAAATGAAGATGACTTTTCAGCCTTTTCTCAGCAAAAGCTAATTTATATTTCTATCCGTAGGCCTGGCCACATCATTCTTCAATGATAAAAATGGCAACATTACTAAAGACCTGCTGGACATCCTTGTAGAGGCCAAACAGGAAGTTCCCTCATGGCTGGAAAGCCTCGCATATCAACATCAGCACAAGAGCAGCAACAGAGGGCGCTCTAAGAGGTAATTAGCCCTAATATTCACAATGTCTCTAACCTGTGGGAACCTTTCCTCCAAAAAAGATCCACATACTGTATATTCTGAATTATTAAGTGACTTTTTTTGCATGAGGCCCTGCAGTGAACCAGTATCCAGGTGCTCATTGGCTGCTGGGATTGGCTCCTGCCCCACATCCTTGCTCTGCAGGGGATTTAGCAGTAGATAATGGAAGGATATAATGAAAGTACAATTCCTAGTCATAATATTATTAACATCTGGTATTTAAGGTTCACTCCAGATTCTGGATTACTGATCAAAATCCTCATCTACAGTATCATCTGTGTTTTTTGTCATTAGCCAGATGTGAGGGCTTTGCAGAAGTGTCTTACATTGAATTTAGAAACCTTCAAATACTGTATCTTAAATATAGAGTTATGGATTGACCGTTGTTTTTCTTATATTTGGATATTCACTTCCTTTTAGTTGCATCATTCGGCTTCCATCTTCCTCTCAATAAGTGAACTAAGATGACCCACGTGCACTGTAAATTTGGACTCAGTGGTCCAGACCACCTACTGTTGAAACACTGACTCAGTTTGCATCTAACTGACCTGTTTTAATATCATTACCAGGTTTGCTGGAGGATTCGGTGCACGTGATTATCGTCAGACAGCTGCAGGAGCAAATACAGGAGGGTTCAGTGGAAGCGGAGGTCGCAACCAGACGGGACATGGAGGAAATCGAAGCTTTGGAGGCAGTGAGAATTTAGCCTTTTTAAGCAGTATCTGCTCCAGATAAGAGGAAAGTCATGTCTCAGGTGGTAAAGGGCTTCTTTTTTAACCAGTGCCCCAGACCAATGTGGATAATATTATACATCCTCCCACCTCCACATATGAGGGATGGATTTAATGCCAAAACTGATGACTGTTTTTTAAAACAAAACCTTTTTAGACAACCTTCTGGAAGGTGGGCTTATGTAAGTTTGCAAAATGTTTCCCAATTGAATATACATTGCGAATATTCACAGTTTTTTAATATCACTATATCATGGAGAAAAAAAAGTCTGTGTATTCAATAGCAAAATGGGGTAGTTAGAGGTATGACTTTACATGTGTTGTGTTTTTAATTCCCACATACCTTTTCTCTTTCTTTGTTGTTCTCAGGTGGTTTCGGTAACTTCTACTCCAACGATGGCTACCGAGGCAACTACACACACTCTCAAGTGGACTGGTGGGGCACCTAGGCTCCTCCATCCACCTTTCAGTCTTTTATCCTTGTTCCTCTTGTCCTTTTTCCTATTTGCTCACTCTTGTCTGAAATTTTCCACTTAGGGATGGGCATTTCATTCAAAAATACAGTTGACTTGTCACTTAGAGGTACTTGTCGTTTTATCACTGAAGGGGAAAAATATGTATAGAATTGCATATACAATTCTTATTTTACATTTCCGTTAGTCTTTCTGCTTTTCTTGATAATCACACACTTTGTTTCATATTTTTTGTTGCCACATTCAGTTAGGTTCAACTGTTGCACCGTGAGATGGGACTATTCCTTTCTCCCTGCACTGCAGCCGTACTTAGAATTTATGCTCTCAGTCATCACAGGACAGGTAGGTAACGTCATCAGATTTACTTTAGGGTCTGAACAGATTGTGTTTCAGATTCAGAATGTTGCTGGAAAAGAGTAAAAGTGAAGTTGACCCTTACTGTATCAGGTCAGTATATCATGATACTGTACCATACAACAGAAAGCCTGTCAGTTAGTACTAGGGTAGTCACCACCGTTGGACAAACACCGAACACTGCAATGAC
>NC_024320.1:6078017-6102373 GCF_000523025.1 Cynoglossus semilaevis
ACATAGATGACCCATGAGGACAATTGCCTTTTTTGCAGTGACCTTTGCACATGACCCTGCATACATTAGACAGGTGACGTATACAAATGAGAGGAAGCAGCTAGCCTGATTGCTGAGATTCTGCTGTGTGCTTTGCTTGTGCTTGCTTTTTCTGCTCCTTGGCTAAAGGTAGCCAAAATAAAAGTTGCATAACTTGAATACATCATACCGTGGCCTGACAAAGACATTTATTTGGGTATATTAAGACTAATTAATAGACCTCATCTTACCTACCTTTCCATTTATAGATAGTGTTTTTCTTTGCTCCTTTAATGAATGACTTGAACTGAGAGCATGACGACTGAGAGTTGAGTCTGACCTGAAGCTCAGATCAGACCGTTGCAGCTGAGAGCTGAATTTCATCCTCTGTGTGACTGAACATTCCTTCTGCGTTGGTGTTGCTGGCTGATATTAAAAAACCAGAAGTAACAATTTTTAACGGTTCACAGTAACCTTTTCCTGAAAGTCATTCTTGCAGTTTTGCCTGGGTGTTGAACCAGAATTATAACTGAGCATGAGGAGCAGCCAGCGTGCAGGGGTTGGCCCTGGTTATGGTCCTAGCTACGTTGAGTGAGTTTTATTTTTTAATTCACTGGTTGTTGAAAAAGTTTTCATTTTTTCCATTTTTTTTCTTTGCTCGTCTATCAGTGTCTCATCTTCATCCTTTGTCTCTACTTATTTTAGTGTTAGGATTTTGTTCTCATGATATTCTGTGAATACTCCGAAGGTGTTCAATAGTCTCCTCTGCCTCTCAGTGGCTGCCAGTCACACTGCACTGTGCTATGTCACATCTGTAGAGCCAATAGGAACTCACACAGCAAGCAAGACCTCTTGGTGTACAAGTACCCACCCTCCCCACCCCGCCCCGCCCCCCATGACAGACTAAGAAGGACAGTTGTGGTTAAACTGGAAAAGGAACAACATCTTAAAACAAAATTTACCATCAATTAGGAAAATCTTTGTAAAATTGTGTTGATTTGTTGTGTTTCATCAGGTTTTTGAAGGTCATGCCCATTCCTAGTTCACACTTCTACATATTCCTGACAGTTCCACATGCATGTTATTGAACTAATAATCTATTAATACCTATGTGCTAACATATATCAAGAAATCTAAGATTTCTGAGACTATTTTTAACTTCACCTTTATTAAAAATTGTACTTTTCTTTTATTATTCACTGATGGAAGAATTTTCCCTCTGAAAGGTGGACACTGTTTTGAAGCATTTTTCTTAATGCATGGCACAGGGTTTTATTCCAGGTGCAGTTTGGTTTGCTTTTGTGTTCTGAGTCATGTCTGGCCTGAAGAAAAATGACCACTTGAATTCAAGTTCTGGTAGTTCTTTAAATTCCTAACGTAGTTACACACATGTTGTTTACAGTGTACATGTGGAGATAATATTTTAGTTTTGGTGTTAATGTGGCTTTTTGTGATTTCTCAAAGCCAGCTACCTGTGAACCTTCACATGTAATATTTAATGTCATATTTGTATGAAACAAATGGTCATGTACAGTAAATCAGCGGCCATGTACTAAGTGAAATTTGTCTGCGTCCTAAGTTTAATCGATTCAACACATTTCTCCAAAGAGCGTAAACAATAACAGCACCATTTAATGTTTGTTTACTGATGGATTAACTGGGTTTGAGGAAGATCAGGTGGAAAACTAGGTGTCAGTCCTTAATGCCAGCAAACAGAATTGGACCATTGAGGCCTGTCAGAACCACAGATGTCATTCTCTGTTGGAACAAGTTTAACATTTTTTGTTTTAGTCGCATTTTTCTGTTTATCTTTTATTTGTATTTTTTATGTCAGAAAGAAGAAAAAACTCACCTTAGACTTTATCTACATTTGAGAAAAAACGGTGAAAAGAACCTTCAATCTGGTTCAGGTCAGACTGGTCAAACGTCACTGGTGAGCATATTTATTCCTACAAGAAAGTTCACCTTTAAAAGGATAGGTCATATATGTCCTACTGAGTTCCTTAAAAACAGTGACACCCAGTTCAAATGATTCAAGTTTAACCACTGTGTTAATAGTTATACTAGTATTAGGCTGTAACTTACCATAACATTTGCTCATGGAAAATTCCTTCTCTTTTGATTTCTGTCAACCTTTAGCTGTGGTTTAGGCCAGGCTTTTCAAAACTCTGCTCATGTTGTTGCCAGTGATGGAAGGAACTGCAGCAGCAGGAACTGTAACTTAATAACAAAGGTAGAGTTGAGATTTCAGACCTGTTCTTCCTGACTCACTGTGGTAAACCAATTCATAACTTAAATTCACATTTACGTACAAGATTTCAGCAAACAATTATACAGTAAAGTGTTTTAATGTTCCTGTGATATGATGGCACAAATATTGGCCCTAGTTTTCACATTGGAAATTTGCTACAGCAATTTGGAATGTAGAAAGTATAACCTCTTTGTAGCTGCTGCTGAGATCGACCACTTCCTGTTGTTGTGGCAAACACTGAACACTTTTCTTGCCAGTACCTTCTTCAAAGAAGCACAATTCAAACAACTAAATTCAAATTTGTTTTTCTCTTTAGGGGTCGTCTATAAAATACGTTATTCCAGTTTATTTTTGTGTTGAAAACAGGAATTCACAAGTTCATCATTCAAGTTGACAAACTAGCATTTTCCTTTTGACATCTGGCCATTTGTAAACCCCTCACTCCTTTAGTGAGTTCATGTCATATTTAATAAAGCATTGTCTATACCTAAACCTTTCAAATGATTACAGTTTTGCTTAGTTGGCTTAAGAGTTTTGTTTTTGTTCTCTGTTGCAATCGAAAATGTTTTAGCTGACGGATTTAGAACTGTAAATATATATGTGTGCGCGCGTGTTTATATGTACATATATTTGTATAAACATGTGTGTGTATATATATATTTATATGTATATATATAAATATACATATTTATATATATATTAAGGGTGCAGTGGTACACAAAATTCATGGTTTGATATTTTTGCGATAGAAAAAGAACTATTTCCATGCCTTTTTTAACTTAGTTTATTGAAATGACCAACATGTGTTTCAACTCAAAAGTTAAGTTTTTAATTCAAGTTAAACATATCTGATGCAGCTTTACCTGCCTCATTTTCTGCTGTGCACACTTAGTCGTTACCATCATGACGTTGTAATGATGAGATAAGGTGCCTAATTTATTTTTTAACCAGTGAATGCACTGCACTCTTCTGTACCATGGTTCACATAATAACAGATGTTAAAAATATTGGTTGGTTTCCCTTTTCATACAACTGGACAACAAGTAAAACAACCGAAATCTCTAATAAGATTTAAATACAATGATTTCTGGCACGTGCATTGTAATTACTGAAAGTGTCGAGACCTCAGAAAAATAAACTCTCAAGTGAACGATTACATAAATAATTGAAAAAATTTAAAGCAAATGGTACAAAGTGTAAGAGGCGTAATAGCCTTACAGTGAGAAGATCACCTATCTGTGTTTGAAGTAGAAAATCAACATTTTCCAATGTATCTGGTCTAACTGTTGTGATGAGGCCTGCTATTTTGTCATGTTTTTCTTTCTCACTGTAGCTAACCCTAACATATTTAGAAAACAGATTAATCCCATTGCATTCATTATTTTATGTCACTAACATTGATTTAGGAACATTTTTGCTCATATTCACTCATAAAAACTTTTTTTTTCCTGGGAGGGCACCTTCCCTGTTTTCTGAAGCATTACAGAAATATGTTTTTGAATTTTGACTGGTAAGGGCTGACAGCTGACAGACATCACACAGAGAAATGGTACAGTAGACATTTCTGTGTTCAGAAAGGACAAAGGAAGCAGGGCTAAGACTGATGATTAAAACTGATTTCAGTGAACATGATTATGAATAAAGACATACAGTAAGTGGATTTACAGACAGAAGGTGACCAGTGAATAAATAGACCTCTGGAGTTAACAGTCTCCAGCAAGGTAAAAAGAAAAGATTCTACAGTCACACAAGTAAAGGATAACATGAGTCAAACAATTATATGTTTGTTATGACCATAGAACCTTGTGTTAACTATTATCAATATTAGTCCTTTGGCATATTTTGGTCCCACGGTCCTTTGTTTATTTACATTTTCTCACATTTCTGCATACGTTCTGTTTTACATTTTCATTTCCTTTTTCCATGTTTCAAATCCCAAGCATTGCACAAATAAACCAGTGAATCTGTAAAAACATTCTTCAACACACAAGTGAATATTCAAGTAAAGCAGCTTCATCTCAAGGCACTAGAGGTCTATTTGGTCTGATGATCATTTAAGGACTACTGAGCAGCTATTCAGGTTTTGAGTTATAAATCAGCTACAAAGCTACAGCATTTACAGTAAAAGGAAAGCACTGAAGAGGATGGCACCCTGGAGAATACTTAATTTTCAGGTTTGCTTCTGATTTGTCCATGTGTTATGTCCGTGTTGCTTGTGTCTGACCAGAAGTCTGGGTTGTCTTGGTACCATTTCACTGGAATGATTTAAAAAAAAAAAAAGGAGATCATGATTTTATTTGGACAGGGTTTTTGTTTGTGTATGTTGTGAGTACAAGTGTGTAGTGTACCTGTCTGTCTGATGCCCTCAGCCCAGGGCACCTTTGCTCTCCAGCCCAGCTGCTGCAGCTTTTCACATGTGATGGGGTATCGTAGGTCAACCTGTGGCCTGTCAAATAGCAGGTAAATCAGTTCCACTTTTATCTACTGATACATTACTTGTTATTATTCTAATTTATTTGTTTTATTTAGGTCTGTTGCAGCAACAGCAGAGGCTGCTCCCTGTATTGGCTGAGTTGCATCTTTGGGATGATTTAGGAGAGACAGCTGCTACATACAAGGGTGAGTTAGTGGACTTATCAGACCAGTCTGTCATCTGAACAGATCCCTTCACTCTACTGACAAGATGCTTAGGATGCAAAGAAAAATCCATTCAAAGACTTACTGTGGAACATACATTCATTGATAAAGCCCATACAGATAAGGCCTGGTTAATTCTAACTTCTAAGTCGATTTGATTTCTAATAGTGCCACAAATAAGGGACTCGGTTATTATTAATATTATTAACTAGTTGCTAGAAGAACGCTCATGGTGCACAAACTTTATATTATGATAATAAGGCCAGTGTGTGTTCTTCCATTTGCTGTCTCTCTATTGTCATTGTTTTCACTTTGACGGTTTCTGTAACAGAAAATTAAAATCTGATCCAGACGTCACACTGTAGTTATTAATTTAGTTTAGTGGAGTAGTTCATTTTTACACTAAAAAGACCTGCGGGCTATTTTCTTCAGCTTATTTACTTTTTGTATCTATATATTTATGTTCTTATGTATTTATATATTATGCATTAACATTGTATTTAATTTCCATTTAGTATTTTATGTTTTCAAATGAGTGTGATAGTGCACTACATTTCTGATTTGATTTATTTGTATTTTGATAGGTTAATATTGTAATACTTTCGGTTATGTTAAAAGAACGTTAAACAGTAGGTGTAGTAGAAAGTATCGCATATGTTGTTCCTTATGTTGCATTGCAATATGCACTCCAATCAATTAGTCATTGTGTTAATTCATCTTGATTTTACCATTAACCAAAATAACTGTAATTATGTTATCTTCAAGGAAACCCACCTGTCAGGCACAAACTCCAGCCAATTATTCACCTCTGGATCTTTCTTGACCTGAAATTACAAAAACAATTACATTTAGATTGAATATATGAAAGGTACATGTTATTTTGTACTAATGACAGGAGTGAAGTAAACACACCATTATTATGAGTTCCTTGGCAAGGTGGATAATGGGGATTTCACAGCTCGCTCCCACATTGTAGATTTCACCATCATTTCCTTTCTCCATAAGCAGCAGTAAAGCATCAATGGCGTCATCAATGAACAAGAAATGTCGAGATTTAGGGCAAGTTCCCTGGATGGTGCTGCAGCATAAGTGAGAAGGATCTTTTGTCAATGCACACTGTTAAACAGATCCAAAATTACATCTGGCACTTAGGAGTGTAATTAGGAAAACCTGAATACCTACACTACTGTATAATAATATAATCATGGAGAACAATTAAACACTATTCCACTAGGTGGCAGCACTTGGCTCTAAAACAAAACAGACTAAGATCATTATATTTCATTACATATATTTATTTGACATTTTTGTTTGGTGGTGCAATGGGATATTTCTGGTGCAAAATATGTGTCATCGCACATAATAAGGTTGGAAAACTGACAGAGAGAATGTTTGTCAAAAAAAAGCCAAACATATTTACCATTTCTTGTTCATATGCAAGAGGGTGAGGAACCTGGGAATGACCTGAAACCCAGAAAACTGCAATTGACTAAAATGTAAAATGAGTAGTTTATGTAGACTGAAAAATACATTTAAATGTATTGATTACTCTCCTAATTTGTCAGTATAATACTACCTTCTCAGTGTACTGTCTGGGCCCGTAGATGTTGTTACTTCTCGTTATCAGAATTGGAAACTGGTTCAGTACAGAACAATACAAGAAACAAACATCAGGCATAAAGACTCTTGGTATAATTAAAAACACAGCTAAAAAAAAAAACTCCCTTTAAAGGTCCAGTCCTAAGATTTTTTTAATTGCAAAACAACCAGCCCGTCAACTGGTAAACAAGTGAATTTAGGCAACAACTGATCAACCTAAAAATCAGGTGAAGTGAAGAACCATGTTGGCAAAGATATCTGCACTAAACATTGTACATATATATATATGTACAATGTATATGTATTATACATATATAGCATATGTGTCTGATATGACTGTGTTTTGGCACCACAATAATTTTCTTATTTGCATTACACAGTATATTGGGGCGTTTTTTATCCAGCAAGAGTCTGTTGGTGGATGTTTAACACACACAGTCAGTTTAACCAAATACTTGTCTGTGTATGGGTGTATGACATACCTTATATTTGTCCCAATAGGATCTGACCAGGAACTCTGCTGCTGCTTTGGTGGCAGAGTATGGATTTGAAGGCCTCACTGGGCTACTCTCATCAAACACCTACACAAAAAGTCCAGGTACTGTAAGTCATTGCCGGCCACACAAACACTATATACTGTATCAGTTCATCCGACACAGCAGGCACAACAGTACATGTACCTTGTGAAGACTGGACCCATATACTTCATCGGTGCTGACATAAATAAAGCGCTGCAGCTGGTATTGGGCCTGATGAGCAGCTCTCAGTAAAACTTCTGTACCCTCAATGTTAACCCACTTGAAAATTGATGGAGACTCAAATGACGATTCTGTCAAAAAAGAAAAACACGAAAAAACCTTTTTAATGCCCAAGTCTTGGCCTGACCTGATTGAAAAACTGTTGCTTACCAACGTGTGTTTTTGCTGCCAGGTGGAAGATCAAATCAATATTATAACTGCTAAAAATGTGGCCAACCAACCAGGTGTCACAGACATCTCCCTGATGAAGAAAGCAGAGGTTAGTGCACCCACTGCTGACTATTGTAAAAATACATTAACTGGATGATCTGCCACACCTTGACAAAGGTGTAGTTTTCTCTCTCTTCAATGCTCTCCAGGCTCTTGGGGCTGCAGCAATAATCCAACTGAAAGGAAAGATCAGAAGCAATTATTTGTTGACTAGGACAGTGATGACTCTTTATGTGAAAAAAGAGGAAACCCATAAGGACATACATTATCTAGGTTTATAATCCTCCAGTCAGGGAATTTTTTCACTAGTGAACACACAAGATGGGAGCCACTGGGGAAAAAGGAAGAGAATCACTGTGAGACTAACTGTCAATTAGGTTCTGTGCCTAAAAAACAGAAATGTTGACCTAGACCACCACCAAACTTTTTTAAACTGAGAGCTACTTCAAGGTCACTCAGTAATACAGAGAGCTACTTGTTTGATACAGACTTCACAAACAATGTAATAATAATTAGTTCAGGGACATGCAGTAGTAGACACTCTTCTTACCATCGTCATTGGGCCCATATGAATATCACTGCAAGTGGAACTGATTCAAAAACCAGAGTAACAGTACAATGTTTGACCCTCTTGTTGACTAGTTTTATTTTAAGAACATAGCCTGCGGGCACCGTAGGTAGTCCATGGGGGCTACCATGTGGCCCCAGGCACCACGTTTGTGTCCCCTGACCTAGACAATGTACATTCATGGGTCCAACATGGTTGTCTCCAGTAAGACGGAGATTTAAGTCTTTTGTTTGTCATCATGTCCATATGTTCTCCAGTTCGACAAGTCTGTAACTGAAGGGTGGAGGTCTTGGCGTGAAAATATATTCACAGGTTTAGGTATTTAAGGCTTTATGTTACTACGTTTTGCAGATGAATTTGGGGACGTCTAAAGTACAAACACAAAAGTAGCGTTTATGGTAAATGACGTCAAAACAGCCAGAAGTGAACAGTAAAGCAGGTTGTACTTCATATGAGTTACTAAAATACGATGTTATCCGTGTTTCTTGTTTTAAGTGAAAGTATGAAAACTCACATAAACCCTGAGCCTCCAGTCACCAGAACAGTCCTGGTACAGTCCATCCTGTACTGTGTAGCACAGATGCGTGCTCACAATAATATTTCCTACTGTGGCTACTATTAGTGTATATCAAAACCACGCCTTCTGTGTTGGAAAGGAGGACATTCAAAGGCCAGCAAAACTGTAACCGGTTAATTTACACGTAACTAAATACATTTTGATTGCTGTACGACAGTAAGGCACTGCTTTACGTCCTTGTTGACACGTTGAAATAGGCGGTTCATTTCCTGCAGGCAAACGAGTTTCTGCACGCTGGTTGGTCCGATTTGGTGAGGTAATAAGGAAGTGAATCATGTCACAGAGCCTCTCCGTCAGGGCGGTGGTGTAATGGTGTGTATGACATCCGAAAATTATTTTCAAAATAAGTGCACTTTGTACTACTTTTGTAGCAGCAACCAAAGCGACGAAATTGAACGTGCAGGTCGTCAAAGTGAAAACAAACAAACAACAACAAAAAACTCAGACGAATAGCAATACGTAAAAGCAAAATATGTAACAAAAATAATAAAACAGTATAGCGAGCGAGACAATGTTATGTACAAGGTACTCTAGTAAAAGAAGGTTGTTTGCACTAATAGCACCTTTAATTGAATTTTCATTATGGAAAGGTATACAGTATTGCTAGTCAAAGTAAGTCTAACGCCACGATGGCTATGGGGAAAAGGTTTTTTTTAGGCAGTTAATCCTAGCTTTTAGTGCTGTGTATCACTTAAGTATTTCTCAAGCATGAACATCATAAAATTCTCATTTCCAACTAACATATAACAGTTACTGAAGTCCTAAAGGAGAACGGTCACACGTTACAGCCCTGGCTAGATGTTGACCTGTTAACCTTAACTGTCCTTTTCTGATCTGCCCTTGTGTTTGGTTTAATCTGTCTAATTCTGTAACTCTTACTTTCCTCGCATCACGCAAGCGTATATTGTAGAGGACAAAGACCAAGCTTCCGGTCTTGACTGGGGCTACTGTTGTCCAACTTGATGTTGCTCACTTCTGGCTTCGTGGCTCATTGAGTTAATCGGAAATAATGTAAATTTGAATATATCGTTGAAAGCGTATGTGTTTATAATGTCTAATTTGTGGTTCGCAGTCTTGGCCGCCGTGCTGCTGGCTTTTGGTGCTTCAGGAAAAACAGTGACAGGGATTTTCAAAAGCGAAATGGCAAGGCAGCAGAAAGGTCAATTCATCACCAAATTTATGTACCAAGGTAACTACTGATGCTAATATAAAATAATTGAATGTTTAACTGCTCGTTTCAGTCTTAGTTTTCCTTCACTCCGCATGTTCATTCATTTCATGTTATTGTCGTTTTTATTATTATTTGGAGCATAATTATTACATAATTCATTTACAAATAAAAATTACCCAAACCTCCACAGTACATACAACTTTGATTTGGCATAAACAATGATTTGCATAGGGTATTTATATATTAAACAGAAAATGTGATGTAGTTGAACTGTTCTAATGTGTACAATCCTGCATAAAAGATTTATTGTGTTAGAAAGATAAATTACATACATTTAGATATATTTGAATTCACTGTTTTGCGAGACTTGCAGGAAGTGTTTGTATATATTTTGTATGTACTAGAGCAGTTTTTACTGCAAAAGTACATAAAATATTTGACAGGACTGGTACAAGGGTGCAGGACGATGGGGGATGTCTGCATTTATGTTAATCAAAATGCAAATTGCAGAGTTATGCAGTTATGTAATCACTTGACATTGAGATTATGATTTTTATTTTATTATGATTTTTATATTTGATTTGTAAGGTTGAGTATACACGAAAGCAAATTGCGTACTAGCCCACTCTACTTGTTTTTTGTTTTTTTTTGGCAATTGTAATGTACGATCATAATTACTAGAAATCCCTGGGTACCTCGCGGTTAAATTCAAAATTCCAATTCAGCCTAATTAGATGTCAAGTGGGCTGGACCAGTATATTCATAACATAATTACCTATAGATTATAATTATCCTATGTTTTTTTTCCTTTTTCATGCAAAGAAGTACAAGTGTATTAAAAAAATGAAATATCATTTTACAAGACACTACCAACGTAAAATATTTGTGCTTTTTGCTTTCCAAATTTATCATGTGGGCCAGATTGAACCCCCCAGTGGCTGGGTTTTGGGCTGCGGGCCATATGTTTGACACCAAAACAAAAACATACTAAAACAGTTTGTATTAGACCATACTGTACCATTAATAATACAGTTTTATTAACATGAATAATGTTAATAAAACAAACATGGCTGGTCGTGTTTTTCAAGCTGTTTTGCTGCTGTATCGGTCTGACATTTAGAAAACATTTGCAATAAGGAATCTTTTATCATCCCTCAGTGAACCACAGTAGTTTTCAATGTACATTTGGCTTCTCCTCTATCTCCCTTAAGGAGGTTTGTTTGTGTGTCGAGTGGACAACTATGCCCTGGCCGCTGAGAAAGAGGCCAGACTACTGCTGTACCAGGACATGGACTCAAATCTGGACAACCTCAGCTGCACTGAAAGGCTCGCCAGGGCCAGTTTTACAGGTAAGGACCGGTGTTTTATTTTACTAAGTGATAAACTCTGATTCTGAATATCTCTTGTCTTACTGGTTCTGTTTTTTGTGTTTAAGTCTCCCTTAATAAAGAAGAGCACAATCAGACAATCCCTAAGCAGACGTCCCCAACGGTTTGGCAGGCAATTTACATTGACAGATTTACATGTCAGGTAACAGTCAGACAAAACTTGATAGAGACACAACTGTTAAACATCTGTCTTAAAACATTTTGATTTACTGTTGTTAATACTGTAAACAAGCATGTAGGCTCGGGTGGCACTCAGGTATTAGCACCAGACAACTGTAAATTCTTCATCAAGCTCCTTAACAACTCTAGGCTCCAGAGCAGAGTCATGTGCCAAAGTAAAAACAAAAAAATGTATTTACATAAACTATTAAATTAAATCATTATAAAGTGTAAAACCTGTGGTAAATGTTAAGATATGAACATCTAAGTAGTTGTCCAAAATGGAGCAAATCTCTAACAACCGAAGATTTAGACTATTTCTCTACACTGTAGGAGTTCTGTCTGTGGGGAAATTCTAATGATCCTGTTATCAGGTCTCACCCTGCTTGTTCTTCATCTCTCCAGAAAAGTGCGGTCATCCCTTCTTTCGCTGATCTCAGTTTTACAGTGCTGCTGCTAAACACTGACTCAGCTGGCAATCCTTTGGAACACTTCAGTGCAGAGAAGGCAGGTCAGTTTGGCAAAAACACCTTTCTGTGTTCTATATGAAGTCATTAACATGGGTCCATTATTGTTGGAACTGTATTACATCAAATTTCAATTTTCCTCAGGTCTCTACAGTTTTTACTTCCTTCTGTTGCTGGCCTACTTCATAGCATGCTGTATTTACATTCAGCCACTGCACCATGCATTAAAAAAAGGAGGTCCCATGCATACTGTCTTCAAAGTGCTGACTGCAGCACTGGCATTACAGGGAGTCTCCGCTCTCTGTAACTACATCCACCTGTCCAGGTTTGTACAGAACTATTTCTTATATTGTTTAACAAAAATACATTTTATTAAACATTCACTTTCATACACAGTGATCAGTTTTTTGATTGTCTATTACTAGGGATGTAACTGCATCGTGAATTGATTAGAAATCAACACAAATATGTGATAATTTGCATCGTTTGAAATAGAAAATTAATGGTGCATCAAGGTGTAAGGAGTAGGCTGTGTTATTTCAAAAAGTCACTGGTCATACCATGAGACTACACACTCTAGTACAGTAGGTGGCAGTATGCACCCAAGTGAAAAGAAAGGTAGGCTAAAGAAAGGCTCTTGCCTCAGACACATACATCAGTGACTGTTTAACAGTGCACCACCCAGCTACATTCCACGAAGCTTCTAAAAGAACCTGGTGAGACTACCTGAAGACTACCTTCCTGGAATACTTCTCCACCATTAACCTCCACCTCACTGACGCCCACTAACCCAAGGTTGACTCAGGCTTCCTGGAGTTCTTTGCAGTGTCTGTTTATCATCTCCAGGATTCCTTGCTTGGAATAATGTTGACTTTTTTTCTATTTGCTGGTCTTTTGCAGGTATTCTGGAGATGGGGTTGGGATTCCACTGATGGGCAATTTGGCAGAGTGTATGTTCCTCAGGCTTCCTTTGGTTGTATTCACTTGCAACAGTTCCGTCATTTTTCATATAAAACATTCTCTGTTGTCATTGTTTTATTTCCTTGTACAGTCTGGGACATGGTGTCCCAGGTGTCCATGCTGTATATGTTACTGAGTCTGTGTGTAGGCTGGACTCTGAGCCGAGGCAGGAAGCCTCAGTTCCGCCCACTACAATGGGAGCATACTCCAGCCTCCACAGCTGTTGCTGTAGGTGGTGTCTTCATACAGGTACATAGGTTATCACTTCAAATTTAAAAATATCACTTCTGTCTAATTTTATTTTCAACTTGATCTCTAAACATATTCATTTCACAGGGGATTTTGCTGTTGTGGGAGCAGTATTCTGAGTTGGAAAATGAACATCACAGCTACCACGCCCAGCAGAATTTAGCAGGTGTATTACTCATTTTCTTGAGAGTGGGTCTGGCTCTGCTGCTTGCCTCCATTCTTTACCAGATCCTCTCCACAGAAAGAAGCACTTTGAAGAGAGACTTCTACCTCAGCTTTGCGAAGGTACACCATACTACAGTTTTTCCTTAGCCTCAGAATGGACAACACTCTGAACTGCAGGTCTTTAAGGTTGTTTTTTTTATGACAGGGATGTTTCCTGTGGTTTCTGTGTCACCCTGTTCTTCTCCTCTTGTCAGTTGTCTTCAGTGAGCACCAAAGAGAAAAGGTATGAATAGAAAACAATGTTTCCACTAGCATATCGTAATAAGAAAAATGTTTAAGTTGGTCATTTTAGGAACTGTAATTGTCTTAATAGAAGGACAAATATTGATTGAATTGAATTACAACCTTTTTGCATCTTTGTAGTTGGTGACCATCGGTGTTGTCCTGTGTCAGTCCATCTCCATGGTGATACTCTACCAGCTCTTTCTGTCTCGTTCTCTCTACTGGGAGGTCTCCTCTCTTTCATCTGTGTCGTTGCCACTTACTATGTCCAGGGTGAACCAGAGGAGGCACTACTGAGCACAATCATTGTCACAGGAGTCAAGCTTCTCCCCTGTAAAAATCCGACTTGAGTCCAGAGGAAAGACTCTTCCTGAGGACATATTGTGAAAATTACATCTGCATCCAGTTTTAAAATAATCCTTAGAGAAATGATCATACCTGCTGGTCTTTCACTAACAAAGAAACACCACATAGGTCTGAAAGGACAGAGGCTAGTCTCTACAACAACAACCTACCTCAATTAAAAAGAAAGTCTTACTGAAAATATTTTATTGAAGAACAGACATCTTTACATACTATATCCAAAGGAGAATCTCCAAAGAGGAATACAAGCATGGATAAAGATGAGGTTAACTTCAATAGTAGCTATAATGATGATCAGCTGTTTTGCCTAATTGGGCTAAAAGCCTGTCAAGATATTTTACAACCTTAGAATAAAAAAAAAACCCACAACCATACATTACATTACATTACACTACATTACATGTAGCAGATGCTTTTATCCAAAGTGATTTACAGTTTGAGGAACAAGAGAATTAAAAATATTCATTTTCCATCAATAAAATATGTTACTAGATTCGAGTAAAAATTGGTAAAAAATATTCTTAATAGTATTGCGTTATTGTAAAATAATGAACAAAAATGAAATTTTGGTCAAACCAAAAAGAAAAGAAACCATGTGTTTCATCTTGTGTGTTGCCGTTAAAAAACACAACTATCAGTTCCATCGCTTTTCTTTTCAAAATAATGTACTTCATTTTGATAAAACAGCTGTCATAGTAGCATATTGGAAGCATCATATCAATAGGAATCCATCTCTCACTGTTGGGGAAATATTTTAGCTGCAAAGTGATGACGATATGATGCTTGGTTCTTTACTTTAATAATAATAATAATAATAATAATAATAATACATTTTATTTTATAGGCACCTTTCTGACATTCGAGGACATTGTGGTATCATAGAAACCCTTTTTTTTAAAGTAACACCACTACAAAGTTTGCAGAATAAACCATGACAAATGCAAGATTCACTGTCAGTTTATAATGTCTGAAAAACCTAAGCCGGTCGGTGTTATAAGAAACATTAATGTATTCATCAGTTGTTAAACTAAAGAATTGTACACATTTGTGGGTCCTGACTATATTTGTGGGAAAATATATAGTCATAGGTTACACTGTATAATCTAACAATTGAGTATGAGAATATTTCTATTTCTATTTTTAATTGCTAATTGCTATTTTCCAGAGGACGGTGTTGCCATTACTGATTATTTGCAGTATTACTTAATATTATGCTTTGTATGTGTTTTTACTTCTTTGGCTCCATTTAAACATTTTTTAAATTAAACTGCAGCAGAATGTTAAGACTGAACTTTGTGCTTTGAAATTACGGTGCATTCAAATCACAGATATTTAATATTAATATTAAATAGCCGTTTGTGTTAGACTTCTGAGCCTCTGATGCTAAACAGGTGCTACACGTTTTCATAAATTCAATTAAATAATTCCATATATATACACACACACATAATGTGGATGCAGTCCAAAGAAAATATTGCCAAGCGTACTTTGCGTTATCGCACGTAAAACCGGAAAAGACGTCATCTTAAAAGCATCTATTAACAACAACAGGAACTAAATTTAAAACGCCGTTTAACTGTGAGGCCTTGGCTGAGTGAGGCTGCGAACCCTTTATTCACATTTCTGTCGCACGGCGACGCCAATTGGCCAGTTTTTCAGGTGATTCACAAGACACCAGACAGATAATACCGATAGATACACAGCGTATTTATTTTACTACTTTTGTTTTTGTGTTTACGCAACCAATTTCTGTAGTTTTACTTTGAATGTTCAAAGCGGAAGTGAGGTTTTTTTTGTCGGTTGGTATTTACACTGTGGAAACCGGATTAACGTTTATCGCAGTGACAGATGGCGTCTTCTTGAGGGCTGACATTTACGCTGTTTTTGTTGTTTTGTTACTGAAGGTCGACATAGAAATAACTATACTTAATAAACTTGACTGTCTGGATGGAAAAAGGCGAGCAAAGGAACCATGTCGACAGAGACGAATGTGGGCCAGATCGAAAAAAGAAATCCAGTTGCTGTCAAACTGATTGCAGAATACAAGGTGAGCCATAGGTGACATACGTAAAGAATAATTTCACAACTTCAACGGGTTTCAAGGAACTAAAAACTAAAAACGTTAAAAGAATGTAATGTTGTGCATATACAATATGTGTGCACTATGTACGTACGGATAAGCAATGACTTTTTTGTAGTATTAAAAGCTGCTAAGGTGGAGAACCTTGTCCTTTGTCATCAGTCTTTTAAAAACAACAACAACGTTAGTCACTGGAAGACCCTTTATTAAACAGTAATTTGATATTTGGGTTGTATTTTATCGGCAGTTTGATCCACATCATACAATTACGTCTCATGCAATGCAACAAAATTGCACATAGTGCTGCACGTTATCAATACACTGAACAGAAAACTACAAATGTTTTGCAAGAAGCCAAACAACGGAATAGAATGAATAAACCATATACAGTAATTATTTACAATAATAATATAGGACAATGTAACAGAAGGAAGCACTTCACCCAAGAAAGACAGAGCAGTGAAGAAAGATTACTTTACGTTTCACAAACGGTACTTTTTAGAACAGTTACTGAATTTTATTTTATACTTGCTTTACTACTGGTGTATTAGAGGAGGACATACTTTAGCTCCGAATCTGAACTTGCCACTGGTAAATGATTCTATTCAGCATGTATTCAGTCATTTTGAACTGGTTAAGCTGCATTACAGGTTCCAGGACATTTTAAACAAAACGTGAGAAATTGCTGTTGCAGCTGCAGCTATAGGCAGCAGCCTGGGGCACAAACCTGACACTTACATACTTTAGTGGGAAAGCTGAGGGCAGAGAGCGAAGACACTACGGTGACTAAACAAAGCAGTGGCAAGACAACTCTCCATTCACACACACAGACATATATATATAATATGTATATGTTTTTAACTATACCTCATTTTCAGGTCATGCCCCCAGATTGTCACAGGTTAATCTATTCACTTTGCTGAGTTTGTGGATGGAAGTGTTTCCTCAGGAGCAACATGAAGACAACAACAACAGCCAGGTTGGTGTACAATAGATCTAAGGCCCAAGTTATGACTTACAGTTCTTTGTTGCATGTACTTGAATCTGTTGTGTTTTAGATCCAGGGGGTGGGTCTGGTGGTAGTGCGGGACAATAAGGTGGTTGGACTCCACTGCTCCGAGGCTGAGCTCCATGCAGGACAGGCAGCCATTATTCAACATGGTAACCACTTGGAGAACTGTCAGCTGTACTTTTCGAGGAGACCCTGTGCCACCTGCCTCAAGATGATAATAAATGGTGAGAGGTCGCTTAGAAAAAAATAATTGTATGAATTGTGATTGCCCCCTCTTTCTATAAAAAAAAGGTGTGTGTTGACAACAACAACAACAGCAGAGAGCTGAGCTGTGCTGAAGCCTTACTCAGAATACTCTGCCCTAACAGTTGACAGGTAAACAACAACCTAAATGATATACTGATGAAATAGTTTGTTTCTCTCCAGCTGGAGTCAGTCGGATCTTCTTTTGGCCTGGAGACCCCGAGATCAGCATGCTCAAGTCCAATTCCTCAAAACGATCACAATTTCACTCCCAACCTGTCGTCATCACAGAGGAGGCTGCCCTGGATGCAGTGGCAACAGAGATGCTAAAGTCCAACAGCTGCTCTCACATCTGTGTGTTGCTTCAGCCACTGACACCCGGCCTGGCACAGTTCGTACAGGAGACGTCCAGAGAGTGTGACTTCATGGAGAGAGTGTCTGAAGATCAGCCGTGCCTCGATACAGTGGAACTCTTCAACAAGTATGACGTTACATTTTGTTGATGCAACAGTCATTACTAAGTGTTTTAAGAGTATGTTGTGTATTTCACACCTAACCCTTCAGTTTTATACAGAAATGTACTGTAGTATAACCATTCATAACATCCTGGTTGACTATATTAACACCACTGATAAAGCAATAAACCCTCTTAGCTTAGTTCAGCCACAGCTGTGACATACTGGATATCAAGCATAAGTAATAACAAAATCTGCTGAGTTGTACACAAACTAAATACAGTGGGGCTTCAAGATACGAGTTTAATCCGTTCCACAACAGCACTCGTATGTCGATTAGAAATAACTTTAAACCTATAAATATGTTCCTGAAATGTACTATTAATTTATTAATAGATATAGATATAAACATAGATATAAACAAATACATTGATAATATAAAATATTAGTAATTAAGAACACATTTTTTATTATTCTTATAAAAAAGGGTAAAATAACCCAGCGAGGGACAGTGAGCGAGACTGACACCAAGTGTAGGATTAGGACTGGGAGTGAGGACTGGATTTAGTAGATATATATATATATATATATAAGGGAGAAAGAGTAACTTGGAAAACTTGTATTTTGGGGTGATCAGTTACTGACCTGATATTGTTTACTACAGTTTTTTTGCTGCGTTGTCTTTATTTTGGACAGAAATATTTATTTATTTGTTTAGTGCCTTTGTTGAAAAACTTTGATTATTTGCCCACCAAGCTGCTTTTGTTTTTCAGAGAACGAAGGAGACACTTAGGGGATTTCTGTGAAAAGTTCCTGGTTGGTTCAGCACAGCAGCACAGGGAGATTTTGACACACATGGGTCTGAAAAACTTTTGTCTTGAGCCATACTTTTATAACCTAAGACACAACATGAGGGAGCTTGTAGAGCTTCTGGCGTCTGTGGCTGCAGGGGTTCCACAGCATCATCATGGATTCTATAGGTGAGAAAACTGCACTTCAGAAAAGTAGGATAAAAGTAGGATACAATTCAAACTCAACAGTGAACCCTGTCCAGATCAAATATGATCTGATGGAAGTTAGAAATGTTATTCTGATGCTACTGGCTACTAATTATTATTGCATTTTATTATGTACTTCCTATATTTAGAAAACACCAAATCATTTTTTTCTTACACAGATCAAAGGCAGTTATAATTTATGTTTGTTTATTGCAGGGGTCAGTGTTTAGCAAAGGAGCCATCACTGGCCAATGCCTTGCTGCTTCCTCCCTGCGATGGAGTATCACAAAAAGTGGCTCACCACTGCATTGTTCAAGCCCGACTTCTTTCCTATAGAACAGGTCAGTTTTACTTTAACAAAAAGCTTTGAGCAATTGTGCCTATCATCAAGAAATTAGATTAAGAAGTAGGGATTTAATGATACATGTACATGTTTTGTTTTTTTAACAAAATAAACTCCAGACAGATTATGACCAAATACAATGATCCTTTATTTGTAATAAATAAATAAATAAAAAAAATATGCAAAATACCATGACTATACCATGTACCATATACCTTACTGTAGTAGTGTGTAGTGTCATGGTATGACCACTGACTTTTGTAACTTCAAATGTCAACTAGAAATGGATTTGAATTGATGGGAAACATGTTGCATAACCCCAGATTATTAGGTGGAAAACCTGTCTAACAATCCAGTTAGGTCGTTTTAGCCTGAACTGTGGGGCCGTTTTAACAAATACCAGCAGTTATGGAACATTTTTTAAATGTTTTGGCTTTAAACAACTGGAGGGACATTTTTAAAATTGGCAACGGCCATTTAAAACTAAATGTTCTTCATGTCCTAAATTGTTATTTTCATTCTAGAGGATCCCAAAGTGGGTGTGGGTGCTGTGATCTGGACGAGAGGACGAACGGTGAGCTCCACTTTTTATCATGTTGTATTTACAGTATTTTGCAAAGGAGAAGTGAGTTTTAGGTCAAACAGATGGCTGTGTGATGTTTTTTAAAAACATCCCTGCAGCATGGGCCCTTTATCTGATATCCTTTATGTTCATTGGCTGTGAGGGCTGGGTATCAAACTACATGTGTGTCAATCAAAGGTTTCCTCTACATCATAGATATAGATATAGATATAGAGTGCATTGGTGCCTCACAGAGAAGGTCCATTACATTAATGGGGCGAGGCGTGCCGTGCTCTGATATTGGCCTTAAACTCTTCTGGGCGGTTGGGTCTTGGGCTTCCATCTTCCTTATACTTGGTGTCTGTGATGTACAGATCAGGGCAGTCTACACTACACTGTACGCAGCAGAGCAGGTCTGTCTTCAAGGTGAACTAGAATTTGTTGGTTGGTGATAAAGGATCTCTTTTTAAAGGATGAATGTTATGAATGTCATTCTATTTAACACTCTTATTATTTAAACATTGTTCTCCTGCTCATTCTTCTGTGTCACAGTATAATATTGATTCTGTGGTCACCAAGGTCGCACCCTCTCTTCTGGATGTAAATATTTACCATTGAATGACAGAACTTTTAGGTTGTATCCTATTTCTGTTGGTAGACGTGGCAGGGTGTGGTCAGCTACCAAAGACAACCTTGAGAACTCTAGAACCTTTGGACGTACCCTTGTAAATCAATATGAAACCTTTGGTCTCTTGTAGGTTTTAGGTCTCTGTTTTGAGGCGGTGGTTTAGGTAGCCACCAGTGCTACTGACACTGGACACACTGGATACTTTTCAAGTGACAGTCTCAGCCTTGGCTTATTGTTCTAACTGTGCTGATATTTTATGGACTCATTTCACCAACAGTTCCATTCTCTCCTGTCCCAGGCTGGCAGTGATGGAGTGGGAGGTCTTTGCCTCATAGGTTGTGGGTACAATGCTTACCCAGCAGGATCACAGTATGCTGAGTACCCACAGATGGATGACAAGCAGGAAGACCGACAGAAACGCAAATATAGATACATAATCCACGCAGAACAAAACGCCCTGACCTTCAGGTATGACCATTGACAGAAAACCAATGGACAAATAAAAAAACAGATTTCACTGTGGTTTTTGTCGCTTGCAGGGCCCGAGATATTAGAGTTGGGGAGCCCACACTGTTGTTTGTTACCAAGTGTCCATGTGACGAGTGTATTCCCCTGATCAGAGGAGCGGGCATCACACACATTTACACCACTGACCAGGACAAGGACAAAGACAAGGGAGACATTTCCTACCTGAGGTTCAGTAGTCTGAAGGGAATCAAGAACTTCACTGTAAGAACTATGGAGGATTCTATTTCAAGCATTTATACTGCAACCTGTCTTTTATAAGAAAATGTTATACAAGGATCGGTTTTCATTGGATGTTTCCAAAAGAAAAAACATTGAAAAACACTGGAATGCAAAAACTTTGAGCTACAGCAAATGATTTAGGCTAATGTTCCATAACGTCCACACCTGTTTGTATTCTATTTATAATTAATCAAAAAGTTTAATTAATAAATGTTTAATTGTATTGTTATAACTTTTTTAAAGTTTCATTAAATTTAAGAATAGGGGGAAAAGTAGAAGGAACTTTTTGCACAAATAATTAGGTGTGCATATTTGCAGTTTGAAGCCAGGAGGGACATTTCCCTTAAGATATGGTTTTCAAACAAACAAAACAAAAAGTGATCTTGTTAATCTTTTAACTGAAGCCTTTTATTTTTGAAAATGTATTTCTGTAAGGTGTTTTTGTTAGGATAACCAGTGACTGTGTTACAGGACAGTCTAGACTAAGACCTTTACACTGTGGCCTGTTTCTGTCTCCACAGTGGCAGAGGAGCCCTTCACTCTGCTCAGCGTCTTCTCCTCATGCTACCAGTAGGTGTCCTCCAGTAACCAAGGCTGAAATCAAATTCATATACATAAGAGCAATCTGAATAAAGTAATGTTTTTTTTATTGTCTTTTTTCAGATGGTTGTGTTGGGAAGCACAGCCTGGAGACTGAGACTGAGAACCACAGCAGTAAGAAGCAGTGCAATGGTAGATCCCACACCTTTCCCTCTGTCAACTGAAGATCTGCCCTACACCAGTCAGTGTCAACAGATGTCCAGTCCTACAGGATCATCCTAGCTAATGGACCAGAGAGTTTCCATTTTTGTGCGGCACTTTATTGCTAAAATATATGAAACTAGTGTACGAGGGGGACACGACGAGGGACTGCTGGGATTGTAAATGAGATGAGAGAGATTTTTATTTATGGAGAAGATGTTTGACAGTGGATGACAGGTATGTAGAGGTGGGTATTTATATGTTTTAGTGTTGTTATTATTGTGTCATTATATGAAGGCTAGTGGTGCTTTGGCCCAGAGCCAGTGTCTCTGTCATTGGTGTGGAACCCCAGGGTTCACCTCCTGGGTTAGAGTGAATCCAGGTTAGGGCAGTTGGTACCTTCCAGTGGACTCACCACCCACAGGATACTGCTGCCCCCGTGACCCGGTAACGGATAAGCAGATGAAAATGGATGGTTGGATGGATATTGAATGCTTCCTGATAATCTAGGATTTCTCACAAAACCGTCTGATATATTTTCCAAAAAAAAATAAAAAAAATTCCAGTGACAGGTTCGAGTTCCCAGCAAAGGTAAACACCTGTTTCAAGTAAAAACATGGGATTAGGTTCACAATCACATGTGCAAAGCAGTTCTTCTAATGGTGATGGAACTTGGCCTGATTTAGAGAACTTTGAGTTCTGTTGGTCTGTTAAAGTGGAAAAATTACGTTATCAAAGAAGTTTAAAAGAGGCAACTGGACTTGGTTTCTAGAAGACGTTTCAGACCATGTCAGTCCAGTCGCCTCTTCTGTACTCTGAGAACAGTGTGGACGGAGTGATCGCCCTGAAGCATGAACGTCTCTGTGCCTCTGTGATTCAATGAAGTTCAATTTAATAAGGATTCTAATATCAATTCTAATATACTTTCACTTTAAAACTATTTATATTCACATCATCTGGGCCAAACCAAGGCATCGTGTTATCAGGTTTTAATTATGAATCGGCTAATAATATCAGTTAGCCAATATTGTCGAACATCCCTAGTTTAAAGGAAGCACACTAATACATTTTTAAATGGAAAAATGGAAAAACTAAAAGCAAAAGAATGCAAATCTTTAGTTGGTTGAACTTGATCTCTTGAGAAAATGTTACTGTGAACCATCACTTCATGAGATTTTTTTAAAGGATGTTTTGCTGTTTTATTTGTATGTGGAATATGTTGATGTTTGATTGATTGATGACCTCTGTGTGTACATGAATTAATGGTGTTTTCTTAGGACAAATCTAATCCAGTCAAGAAATTATGTCCAGGTTCAAAAATTTAGATTTTCATCAAATCTTGAATTCATGGATTTAGGGAACCAAAAAAATCTCAGATTACAGTCATTTGTTCTTTGTTTTCTTTTTTTAAGGATCTTGTTTTCTGTGTTGGGCTTTTGTTAGTCAGAATAACAACATTGTACTCACATGGTTTGGATTATAATCCAACAGGGGTTTCTGATTAAAGTCAAAGTAGCAATTTCTTTTTACCTGAAAGTGGTGCGTTTTTAATATATAATCATAAACTCCTTGGTAACGTTCTTTTTTTTTATTCACTTCCTTCTTCTTTTGACAATTTGATTGGCAGCCTTGCGTGTTCCACCACCTGACAATCTGCTGTCTCCAGTGGAAGATCCTACATGGGATTTCTGGTGTTCCTCTTCCATTTCAAAGCCTGTCATACATATATATCCATTCTGTAAGACAGGTATCGAGGTATTACGACAGGATTTGATTCCTGGGAGCTCCGATGTTGTTGTTTGTGAGGAAGTCACATCTGCAGATCTGTATTTTCCCATTGTCCCTTCTCATTTCTTATTCCTCAACAAAGGTTGCTACAACAAAGGCAACCCACACACCTATATTTGTATGGACAAGGACACTTTACTAGCAGAGCAACACAGTAAAAAGAACAATACATTAAAAAGTAAGAACAATATGGATGGATGTCTGAAGAGGAGACAGTCTTCTGCTGCTTTGAGCGTGCTTAAATACGGGTCACCAATGTAGCAGGAAAACCACAGTGTACCAAAAACAGGGGTCACAGTCCTGCAGGGTCAGAGGTAACCCCCTCCTCCAAACCACTATTTGAGACAAATATGGCCAAAACATTTTATCATAATCTTTCAACATATGACCAAAAATGACATGCTAATAAGGATTTTGCAAAAATATTACAGAAAAGAATTCTGAAAATGTTCTCAAAATGCTCTAATTTGATGAGAAACATGCAGAAAAGACAAAACTTTGAAAAAAAAAAAGTTAAGGCGTCCCCTTCCTGTCTTGTCTGCTGTGTGGAGTTAGTGTGATCACACTCACCTGTGTCTCTGTCATCAGGCTCACTGGTGTCACCTGGTGTCCTGCCTATATATACAATACCTCTCTCCCACTCTGTCTTTGTGCGACTGTTGGCCACTTCTGTTTGTGGTCACACCCACTGGGTGTAGTCTGTTAAGTGCTGTGTTTAGGGGTCATATCGGGACGTTAATATTTATAGAAATCCTATTAACAAGAAAGTTTGTTGTTGTTTTTGCACGTTGTTAGTAACCTCCTGCACCCAAAAAGAGTTTCCCTTGTACTGCATTTGGGCCTGCCTGCATCCTGCCATGTCGACCGCAAGTGGCAAAAAATTTTCAATCATTTTGTAAAAAATTCTCAAAATGCATTTCTGGGACTTTTTATTTTT
>NC_024320.1:6102473-6150089 GCF_000523025.1 Cynoglossus semilaevis
TTTCAAAAATCACCCAAAACATGCTATCAAAAGTGAAACAAAAATTTCACATTTTGACAAAACATTTTATAAAAAATGTTTTCTAAATGGCCTAATTTTTATGCGAAACATGCAGGTAAAGATACAATTTTATATATAACAAAGTTTATACATATACATATGTACATATATACATATATATACACACGTGTATATATATATATACACATATACACATATATATAGCTTGAAGGCAAAGGCTTCACACAAGTAAAGAATATTTTTAAATCTTAGATTTATTATGAAAATGAAAAATGGTAGAAGCATTTTAACCTCGATGATTTAACCTATACATGAAGTTGTCATTGCTACATTTAGCCACCGTCACCACTAATCGTCTTGAAGTCATTACAACACTTCAGTTTCTGTCTAGAATTTGGTGCAAACACATTTCTTATAATGTTTTCATCTTCAAACAGTGCAACTCAAATCTAGCTTGTCGAAAGGTTCACTGCTTAATCACAGCAAATATGTTCAGTCTAGAGCATATTTTCATCAACACAATTAAGCTCCCCCGGGAAAATGGTGAAAACATAAGAGAAACTTAGGAAAATTAGCACCAAAGCAAAAAGGCACCTCTTGTTTTCCTAATATCCAACAAAAAGGGAGGAAAAGACAGACTCATTTATATGTTTAAACTTCCCTCAGACGAAAAAAAAAATCAATCAATCAATCTGTACACAAAATGAAATATACATACTGATTACAAGAAGCAGTTGGAAAAAAAATTGAGCAACTTCAGTTCAGCAAATAATAAAGGTACCCCAGTTATCAGATTTTTCATCATTTAAAAAAGTGCTTTTAAACCCCAGCAAGTAACACAAACAGCTGTTCTGTACCAATTTGTTACAGTTCAATACTTAACATTTAACCTTTTATTTGTACATTATCAGCGCTCTGAACTTGTTCTAAAATAAAACTTGAGGTGCAAAACAAAACGCAGTGTATTACTGAACTATGGTTTTGCACAGAAAATAAATTTCACAGAAAAAAACCCAAACAAAAACGTGTTATATTTCAGACATTTTTGAATGGGATATACTCAAAAATGTCTCGCAGGTGAAACAGGTGATAGGGGATAGGTTTTTTTAACCCTATAAAGTCATTCATCATTGTAACTGTAGCTGTCTAGTTAATATTTAAACCAAAGTTCTTCTAACCACCTTAATTAGTACCAGAAATAACTAAATAATGAATTGGGATAACAGTACCTAAAAGCTTTTTTATCTTCTTAATAGCAACACGACAATCTAGAGCTTTTGGAAGACTTGACTGATAGAATCCATGAACCTGTGTTGCATTTTTTGGGTGATTGTTTAAAGCAAGACTGTTATCAACTTAAGTAACAACTGGAAATTTCAGAAAAGGATATACACAGAGCATGACTTTTTTGGCACTGAAAGACTGAGATTTTGTTTCCCACTAGTGGTATGAGTGTTAATGACACCAAACCCGATCAAATCAAGCAATGTATTTCTGGTTTATAGCTACTTATTTGGAATATTCAGAAAGGAAAATCTCCAGCATAGATTGTGGCACTACATGCTGCAGATAGAAAACAAAACAAAAGTGATATAAATAATTGATCACAAAACTATTTTTTACATTTTAACAGAACAGAGCAGAAGACACTCAAAATTTCTTGGAAATTTCAAATAAAAAATAGAATAAGCAGTGTTGATATTGTTTGTATTTTTTGTTACCTTCTATTATTAAAAGATGGGACTTCTCTACGAAGCAGTTTTCTTGAGATCTCTGATCTGTTTGATTAGGTACGTCTTCTCATCGTTAAACTGCTCGTCATCTGAACGATCCTTCTGGAAGTTACTCAAAAAGTCGATTAGTTTGGTCTGGTTTTTAAGCAGAATGTCAATGATCGGCTGCGTCTTGTTGGGGTTCGCAACAAACACCTGGGGAGAAAAACAACATTTCTGTTATAACAATCACCTCCTTCTTTTTCATCTACAACTGCAACACTTTTTCACTCGGCATGTCCTTTAAAATAAGAGTACCATATTTTCCGGACTATTGAGCACACCTAAATATCAAAATTTAAAAAGGAAAAAAAAAATTGTAAATATATACTGTAGGCCAAACTTCTCCATAAGTCGCAGGTGTCCACATTGTAACATGGGATATTTACACAGAACAGAAACAGTAAAACTTTGCGTCTTACATTACGGTACATTTTGTATAGTCCAATATTTGACTATGCATTTAATATCCTATAATATCGGCTGGCCTGTAATATCAGCCAACATCTTTAGTTAAAAAAAGATTAGAACTATAGAGCAGTGTTCTATCTAAGGATCAAGGACTGGGTGCGGCCTTATAGGGTGTATTCAACTCCTTAAAGATCTGAATGGAAGTTATTTTACTTTACCATCTGCTGACTAACGCATCTTCAAAACCCTAACTCAAAATACTAAAGTTTTTAAATCTAATGAAGATCAAAGTGTCTCACAGAACCACTACATTGAATGCATGAACACAGTCTTTTACCTTGAAGACATGGAAGGCTTCAAACTGGATGTTAGCACTCTTGTCTTTCAGCAGATTCATCATCAACTTGAGATTCTCAGGCTTGCTAATGTAGGTCGTCATCACTTTGAAGTTGTGTCTGTCCAGGAGGAGCTCGCCGAGAAGCTGGAAGTCAGAATGAGTCACAGAGTTTTCTGACTATTAGCTGTGAGATCACATTTAAGGAACAGTACTGCGAAAGGTCACCACTATCTATCTTCTACTATTTCTGGTAGTTAGGATACAACCAGAACATACATACATACATCATTTTTAAACGAATGTAATACTTTTGATATTTTATCATGAACTGACAAAATTAAATTATTTCCAACAGGCTTAAAGAAAAAATATTGTATCCAAGGATATTTGAACCTATATTTGTGCCAAAATATGAGGAAGGGCAGCATGGAGGTACACATAAATCAAGTTCAGCAAACAAAGATTACAATCAACGCCTGCAATTCACTTCTGGAAAATGAGCTCTTCAGGATTTGCAAACAAACATGGTCCTGTAAAAGCTTACTTCCTCTAAAACGCTCTTAAAGTGACATACATGTCGTAAACCTTCTATTCCCACCGTACGCTGACGCCACCTGGATGGAAGAACGGCTGCAGTGTCTCTTCACAAAGAGCAAGTTAGGAAGAGCAAATCACTTTGAGAGAGTTGTGATAATAATGGCTGATAAATGAACACATCATGGTGTATTGTTTGGTAAATACAAATGTAGTACTCCAGACTGCAATGTTCAAAAGTTGTGAATAACCATTTGCATTTAAAATAGGTTTTTTTACTCTTCAAAAGTAGTAGTACAATAAAACAAATACTTCACTGGCTCCACATCTACTACAACAACTGAACAAAGGCTAAACATGGTCAATGTTGGAACGGACTATGTTCACATTTAAAATATATTTTCTTCCTGATTGACTGTCAAATATATAACAATATTTAAAGTCAAACCTTTAGGGACTGCCTTTTTGTGACATAGTTCTCAGAGTGCAGCAGCTTCTCGTAGTTTGTAAACACCTGGAATGTAGTAAAAACACATTGTACTGTAAGCCAAATGAGCCAAGTACTTTGTACACTGTTGGTGCAATTGTCAGGGATCAACACAGTACACACTCACACAGTACATGCCAATAAAGTACGTGGTTAATTTGTACTTTGTTACTGTATTATGTTTGGTAACATAATTAGGGGCATTTTACTCTTTTGCACTCTGTTGTTTGTAGTATTACATGTTCTAGATTGTATGTCTCTTCTGATACAAATAATTGTCAATTAATTACTTGATCAGTTTTGATATGTGCTACAAAGATGCAAGTATACAAGGATCTGTCAGCTTTAGACGGGTTACCACACAGTGGAATTAATGTGTGCCTTTCTCAACCTCTACAAACTCTATTACTGCTGGTAAACAGCTTTCTTGCTTTGCATCTGCTATATTATTAGTGCCAAATTACCAAAGTTAATGGAGTACTGCCCAAATGTCTGTGTTCATGAATGCTGCTAATACTGTTGATGTGCGTGCACTCACGGAATCATAGTTCTGTTCAAGGAATTCCGCCACCAGCACTTTGTGTTTGGTCAGGAGATCCTGCAGTTGAAGACAGAGAGAATCAGAGTCAACAACACGATGAAGCAGAAACAGAAGCATCATGACAGTGAATTAATACTTCTCCTTTACATTACAAACACAGAAGAAAGGTTTTATGTCATCTGGTCAAAATTACTGTGTGCACATTGGAATGGTGTGCATTGAGAATGTTGCTTAAGATTATAATAAAAAAAAAGAAAGAAAAAAGACCCCTGTTTCAGACCCCCATTTCATCAACATGTCCATCTTAGCACAAAGCTAGGTGGAACCTACAGTTACCTTGAAAGTGGCAAAGGCGTCAGAGGCGATGTCAAAGGTGGATAACTCCACGTAGTTGAAGAAAGAGTGAAACTGTTCGGAGTAAAGGACAATCTTGGCCAGTGGCTCATGGCGGATGCACTCCCGCAGCATGATCCCACAGTTCAAGGCTACTTGCGGAGTATCGTACCTTTCAGCAGAGACAGGTGGATTATGGGTATTGAACAGTTTAGAACACGTGCAGAAGATATTTTGTGTCTTACCCTTTCAGAAGGATGAAAAGAACTTCTTTGTGGGAACAGAAATATTCCACCGTTGGGCTCCTTGTTCCAATCTGCCTCCTCAGGATGTTGTTAAAGATCTGACACACATCTTTCTTGCCCTGGAAAAAACGCATTATTTGAACCAGTTTTGTCTTGCTGAGATCTGAACTGACTTTGGATCCACCAAGCAGATCGCACTACTGATCTCCTTAGTATTTACACAGCAGAGCTGCTACTGTATTTTACAGAGTGTACTGGTGCTCGGTGGACTCAGCTAAAGACAGGAATGGAAAAAAACAATGGATTAGTCCACACCAAAAGAATGCTTACTTTTAGTGAGTTCAGAAGGTGAGTTCATAACTTATCTCGCACATGGGCCAAAGGACAAATTATTTTTGAAAAAAAGGCCAAAAAAAGGCCAAAAAGTAATTTCCGACCAATTTTGTAAAATTCTGTTACTGAAGTGAAAACTAATTTGTTAGGGGAACAATAATGATTTTAAACACTCAAGGCGACCAATAGTCTAGAATCTAAATACAGATCTTTTATATGACGTTATATAAAATATAGAAACAGTCTACATGATCCTGCTTTTTATAATGAGCAGCTTGCCATTCCAGGGTCCTCACCCTGTTCTTTAAAGTTTTTGTCAGGACTTTTACCGCTGAGAGAGAGACTAGCTATCGCGTTACACTAATAGTGTTCCCCATCCTGCAAAAAAGTTGAAAAGTGTTCTTATAAAAAGTACCCCGCATGTTATACATTTTCCCCAGATTATGTATAAATTAATTTTTCCAACAGAAAAACAATCACCCACCACACAGTATTTGTTGTGGACCAAAAACTAGAACCATTCCTGCATTGGAATGTTGCTAGTTTAACTCTGGGAAAATTAGAGAAGTTGGTTCATCTAACGATACAGAACGGAAATTGGAAACTAATGAGCTGTTCTGAGGTGACATGCCAAAGTAAGTGGTATCAAGTGGAGTGCTGTGAATTTCCCAAGACATTGGAATTTTTTTTTCCCATGATGGGAAAATTAAGTTATTCATTTTTCAGGTTTTGCAATTTTTTAAGAAGCGCGGGAACCCTGTATTACTTGCTTTTTGATTGACTTTTCCATCATCATTCCAAGAAGACAGTGTTGTTATGTTTTGATGTTAGCATTTTTTTTAATGACCTCTAATGCATTTACACACGTTCCTCATTTTCTTCTGTTTTACCTGGATTACGTTTTCTTTTAGTGTCCTGACTATCTCTGCTGGTCTTTGTGATTTTCTTCCTCTTAAAGAAGCATAATTCAACTTTAAATGGCTCTGTTTTAAGTCAACTTAAATACACTGTCGGATCTGTATAAAAAGTAGGGATGTCTGATATTGTCTTTTTGCCGATATTGTCCAAACACTTAATTTCCGATTCACATATCAATTGATGCGGATATATGCAGCAATTTGCAGCACACCACTGCACACATTTCACTGTGTGCAGTGGTGTGCTGTCACAAGGATAATAATTCCCTTTCACTTTAAAACTATTTTTTGGTCACATCATCTGGGTGTACCCCAGGCATTGCATTATCAGGTTGTTATTATGGGAGGGAAATCCAGTGACACGTTCTTACTAATATTACATCATTTTGCTATAGTATCGGTTGGTGGTTATCATCTGACATCCCTTATAAAAAAGACAACTATGTGTGTGCTGTAAAGTAAACGAGTTAAAAAAGAAAGAAAGAAAGAAAGAAAAAAAAAAATCAACCAATAAAATGATTTACTAACTGATTGTAAGTTAAATAACAGCCTCTTCAAGCTGCTCATACAGAACATTTGAAGTTTGAAGTTAAAGGTTAGGAGACAAAACACATGATTCTAACCTCGAAGTCGATAAACTGTAGGTGTTCAACCAGTGTGATTAGTAGCCCACTGGTGTACAGTTCTTGGGCCAGCTGGGCGACTGTCTCTGTGTGAGGCTCTTTATCATTGCTCCCATACAGAATCTCCTTCATGGAAACCAAGCACTTGGATACCTCCTCTGATGCCTTTGCAAAAAGACAAAAGAGAGGTCATGTCATGAGAGGTCAATTCCAGGTTCTGTGTAAAGAAACGCTCTGTTCGAACAATCTGTGATGTTATATTATTTGGATGGTCAATCTGACAATAAAACATGATGATGCCTGGTCATATTTCACAGAGTGCTGTGAATTTACACACCTTCTCTGTCTTCTTTTCCTGTTTGACCAGGGTGGCCAGGTTTTCCCTCAGAGTCTTGACAATATCTACTGGACTCTTGTGAGATTTACCGAACAGTGGCATGATGAGAACCTCTTTTTTCCAGGGACCTGGAAATCACACAGACATATATATATATTTATATATATATATATATATATGCACACCAATTAACAACCAACAATAATCAGTTATTTATTTTCTAACACGAGCAAACAAACCCACTTGACTACAGATGAAACTGATTTTCAGAGATGAGATGGTCCACGTCTGATAAACTAACACTCACCGCTGACATGGATGGCAATGTCTACACTTATTACTCAGACTACAAACACTCAGAGATTGTACTTGGTATGTACTTTGTAAATTTTGTATGGCGTTATTCTCTGTTAAAGAATATAAAGCTTGTTTTAACTTGTTTTGGAGCATTTCATTAAAATTACAAAAAATATTTTACAACAGTAAAACTCATTTGAACAGTAAATGAAATCCTGCACAGTAAATCCCAACCACTTCAGCTCGCTCTAACAGAGAACCTGCTACTGGACACAGACTGTTAATGCTGCTCCCTGATGAAAGAAACATGTTTGTGTTGGTACTGGTTCAAAAACAAAAGGGAAACAGATTCATAAATGTTAACTTGCTATTGTTCTGAAGGGTCTTGTTAAAATTATATAAATACGTGATGGTAACTTACTATTTGAATGTACCACAAAAAAAAGAATCACAAATACACTGAGGTTTTTGTCCTTTTTGTCCACAATAAAATTAAATCTATATTTCATAAGTCTGTGCTGTATATGCCTTTCATCATGCTCAATTAACATGTAAAATGTAAAATATGTTGGTTGTCAACTAGCATTGCAGGGGTATTATCGCCACCTACTGTTAAGGAATGTGAACAGGCAAGAACAGCCCAGAAAGAGAGAGAGAGCTATGGGAGTGAAAGGAGTGACCAGGGAAAACGAAAGAGAAGTTCATGAGTTGGTGAGTTGTGACTGTAACAGTGTAACATGTATGTTTTGAAGGGACCCTTTGGTTCTGTGTCTAGCCACATGATCAGGATTAATAAGTGTTAAGAGGAGCACAGAGCCGGGCCCACAGCCACCATCAAACAACACAGCTGCCTTTTCCAGTATCAGATAACAGGCACATGCAAGCTGCAGGGTGGTGGGTGGAATTGATTACATCATTTTATCACCATGTGTCAGCAATCCACATGAATGACCCACAGTAAACATAGCAATATAGTGATGTATCTAAGCTATGTGTCATTCAGCCAGTGGTAGTAGCAGGTCAAGGCTCAGCTCAAGCTTAAATCCAAAGGATAAACTCACTAAACCAAACTCCACTCTGCTTTGCTCAGCTGGTTCTTTTAAAACGAAAGGTTCATTTCTTCAAAATCTGCTTTTTGCAAGCAATGGCATCCATATTATGTGACTACAGAAATTGGATCGTATAAAAATGACTAATTTCACATTTACATTTTTCAACTAAACCAAAAATATTGTTTGGCAAAGCGAATCATAGCTCCAACATTGTTTTACACAGTTGTGTACAATGGTTTATATTTGTGTTCTGCAGCTCTGGATAAGGACTACTGGTTAGCAGAAGCCCTGTTATTTGGCGATTCTAAACCAGACATTAGGGGTGTCTCGTGGCTTTGCATCTCTTGTTGGAAACCCACAAATTTGAAAAGTTATTAAATAGGGGAGTAGGAAAATAGCAATTTCTGAAATATCGCAATATTTTATTTTATAATACCATATCAATATTCTACTGTACAGCACTGTATCAATTTTCTTTATTAATAATAACAAATATTCATGGCATTAAGACTTTGAGTCAAACAATCTTTTTTTTTAATTGTTTATTCTGTAAATGTGCAAGTGCTTTTATTTCTTTTCTAATGGTTTCTAATGAATGTAGATCCCTCTGTTCCAATTCTAGTAACTAGGTGTTAAGTATGTAACAGCGTTGTGTGTTACTTTGCTGACAATTTTCAGCAACACACAGCGTTCACACAAATATTTACGGTGAGTCTTGTAAAAGAAATGACATGTCTTGTACATTGAAATTCAAAACTTATTTCAATATAATTTTACCTGTCACCTGAGTAAAATATGAATTTATTATATTACTGGAAAACACTGCCTAAAGACATGTCTTGCCTCTGGTCACAGAAAGTACTCTACTGTATTTGTTTTACTTCCTTTCTCAGGCAAGTGTAACAAGACTTTTTATACACGTACACATGTATTATTTTTAAATATAGAATTCAAATAAAGGTTGATGATGCTAGCAAATCTAAACTGCAATGTCTGTACACAATTACATTTGAAATTACACCTTTTTGAAAAATGTAGTGTCAAAAAGTAACGGCAAAAAAGTTTGTTTGGAAATATGTGGTTTGTACAAACAGTAAAGCTGCCTTTAGGCCTGGTTATCATTTCTTTTGGCTCATTAAACAAGAGTTTATAAGTTTCTGCCATGATGTGCTGAAGAAGAAGAAGAAGAAAAAGAAGAAGAAGAAGAAGGGCATTTTTTATATTCAGGGGAAAATCACAGTGTGTTTCCTATTTCTTGCAGAAACGGTTAAGCTAGCTAGTTTCAATACATACAAACATTGTCGTACTTTACACACATTGATGCATTTATTCCCAATGTATACTAAGTATACTATCTACAGGCCAGGGTAGAACTATACTACTTTGGGCTTCCATGGAGACATGGACAACATTTTTGTTACATTAAGGGTAATAATTTCTGCAGTTTTTAACTGTTAGCAGCATTCAAATACTGTAGTCATTGTATAATTAAATGATCAATATAATTTCACCATAAAGAAACATTTCCCTAAAACATATTGTTATGCCAACAAACAGCATAAAATAGGAATTACAACAGCATTTACAGCAGTGCCTCAGGTAACATGAGTTTGTGTACCTATACTGTGATCCTAATAACAATAGCTGGTCATTCGTCGTTTCTATCACGAAAGTTTTAAACAGAAAGTTTAATATACCCAACACCACATTCACTATATTTATGTCCTTACATTATAAAGTTACAAAAATATAGATTTATAAATACATACTCGGGTGAGGCATATGTGTTTTGAGGATTAGGGCCATAAAGGTGCACTGGTTACACACACAGTTACAGTAGGAACACATAAGGCCGCAAAACAGTTGAGACAATGTGACTAAACAAGACCACACCCCTCTCGCCTCCTCAGGCTAAACTCGCTTATTGTTTGACAGATTTCCTCGTTTAATCACGGTCGCTTGCAGGATGTGTACAACTATAAATTTAAAGTTCAAAGAGCCCATAACAACCCGAATAACACACCATTAAAGGTGTTTAGCTAGAACTGAAGCAGAATACTGTTTTAAGGGTACGAATAATAGCACTACGGTTCACTGCACTACACTGGTAGCGACTGCTCTCCGTCAGTAAGAGCTAAAATGATACTCACAATGAGAGGACGTTAGAGCTCGGTTCTTTAAATGTCCAACTTCACGACGCAGCTGACATTCGCGAGTCGTCCTCGATTCTCACGTCTGTCTGCTGAAATGCGGTCGTTTCGGTTGAAAATGCGAGAAATCTTTGAAGAACGCAGTGCAGAGTACAATCTGCTGCTGCTCCAGCCTACTATCAAGTGAAGTTGTTAAGGATTCCGCTTTACAATTTCAAAATAAAAGTTTAACTATATTGGACCACTAGTTAAATTTGAAGTCAAATTTATACCCGACAAACTTTTGTAAGACTTAAACAGAAACGCATTTTATTATATATATATTCGAGCAAATCTGCAATTTTATAGTTAATGCGTCATTTCCGGTTGCGGTCCCACCATCCCATGCTAGCTTAATATATCCGCATCGTAATAATCCGCAGGGGTTATCTGCCGCTCGTTACAGCATTATTTTACTATGAAACGCAAATGTGTCTATATCCAATGCACATACTCATATAAAACAGGGATTTCGGTTTGAAAGTTAACGTTTTACAACGAACGAGCACATTAGCTATGTCGTCGTATGTAGAGCTGTGATCAATGAGTTGTTGTGATCAATGTTTTGTTTTCCAAGAAATACATTTTCTAATATAATGGATAACATAGTGGCAATATAAAATAAAACTATAATTTAATATAAACAACTGTACTAAGAGATAAACGAGAAACAAAAATAAATTATATAATGGAATTAAAATAAACAATCTGTGTTAGAGCCAAAAGTCTTATAGTGGAAACAATGTCAGACTTTATTAAATATTATTTTCATTTTAAATACAATTCAGAATAACATTTACAGGTATACACCATTGTCTCTTTATAATATATTTATTATATTAACATCTTACCTTGTAGCTATACAACGGGGTACAAGAACAGTGTTTGTGCTGCAGTGTATGTTGTATAAAAAATAAAATTTGACATCTGTGCAACTCCTCAGTATCCACAAATGATTCATTTTGTGTGGTCACAAACACACATGGACAAGTTAAGGGCCTATGTCAGCTTCCATGAGGCATAATACACATACCTGACCCTGTGACATGACAGGTAATGAAACATGCTTGATAGATGGAGATACACAGACGTCACAATGCTCTTCTCAATGTACAGTTTCTGCTCTTTTCAATAAAGCATTGGGGTTATAGGGAGGAAACGCCTAAGACATGTGTCACATATACAACTTGAACACATAAACTCAGATGCAGTATATTTACAATATAACAATGGATCATAGGGTGAGTTTGGACAAATATCATCCTGGAAACGAGGTCTGTACAAATATAACATGAGGAGCAAAAATAGGTTTTAGTGTACAAGGTTTGGACATGCTGGGATATAAAAACCATAATAACAGACTGTCATTTTTGTTTTTAGAAAATCACACATATGCAAAGGTGTACTGCAGTGATAGTACTGTAACAGCTGTGTGACGCCACTACCAATTTAGCCACATGGACCACCACGGTCGTACGGCCACCGTGCTACTGTGTAATTGACACCAAAAGCCAGACTTTGAGTCCATTTTTCTTATGTCAACAGTTTGACTATTATTCCTGGACATTAGGGGTTGGCATAGGTTTTGGGATGGTGGTAGAAAACATGTGAAGCTAGTCTAGACGTGGTTTGCTTTGCCTGTTGAGAAGAGAGCTGCCATGACTAAATAAAAAGTAAATAAATAAAGAGATATTAAAGAGCTAGATTTTTGCTGATGATGGTCCGTAGAACAGTTAAAATACCAGGCAAACAGCAGTAAATACAAACCCAGCATTTACAACCACAGAATATACACATGGTGTATTTGGACTAACACCAAAGTGGGTGTATATGTCCTTTAAACCAAGATGCTCATTTTTTTGTAAGAATGCATACATACAAAAAAGAGACTGCCGTAGTGGACACAGGAAGGTACATAGTCATCTGCCTACCAACACAGATGTTGTGATAAATTCACAGATGTGAAGACAAAAGTTACACGACACAGTATCTCTAAAAACTAAAACAAATGAAGAACAGACAGAAGAGGGAAAGACATTGTTCCAAGGTAGGTGTAGACCACCATATGGTGCTGTTCTTAGCTGCTGGTAGATTTTCACATAGTGATACTATACATATAACAGATAAAACACCACTAAAGTGCAGGATTCTGGAATAACAATGTGTCCTTTTTTATCACATTTTGCTGCAATTTCTCCATTCAGAGGACTGAGGAATTTAGCTCTGTCTAATGAAAGATTTGAAAAGAGAAGACTTTCGTGCTACAGTATGGGCTCGGAACATGTGGTCTAAGATCACATGACTCGAAGACTCTCCAATACAATAAAAATCATTGAAATGTTTTTCCTGTGGCTAGCTGCCAGCTTTCATAGTGTAGAGATCAAGTTACTTTCAGGTACTAACGTACATAGTGTGGTGACAATATGACAGTGGTTGGTCATACTCACACACAGACGGACAGATACACACATATTTAACCCTCTCAATCACAGGAATGCTGCTAGAGGCATGTCTACAACCTGGCACTATTATTAGTTTGTTACTGTTGGGTGTACATGTCTAATGTCTGCCTTGATGAGTTTTGTATTTATGGGTTTTGCTAGCAAAGGATGTTTTAGCATTTCATTGTTAAATACTTTGAATCAACGTTTCAGCCTACCTAGCTAGCTATATGAATCTACTGTGTGTCACTGTTAGATGACTATGTTGCTACACACCTACAATGGCTGATGGGTTTTATGTTTTGTCTGTTCTTTAGTTATTAAAATCAATGACCTGCATTTGCTAATTTTTAAATATTAAATAATAAAGAAATGAGACTAGATTTAAAATGTTCTTTTTTGTCCCTTTGAAGCTGAACACAGTTGTGAGTGGCACACAGGTCAGCTTTCACAGAGTTAGTGGTAGAGTAGGTGTCACTTTGAAATGTAAATGGCTGCCCAGGTCAGGATTTAATGTCAGAAAAGCTGGTGTAGGTCTCACTGCAACAGGAGGATGTGCTGTAGTTCCCAGAGAGGCTGCAATCTAGACGACAAAAATACTCATATGAACAAAGACCACACAGTAAGTGTCAAACATCATAACAACAACAACATCATCATAACCTACCTGAGCTGCTAAGCGACTGTGAAGACTTGGATTCAGGGATGAGACCAAGCAGGTTTGTATCTGCTACCCAACCTTCCATGTTGCTGCAAAGGTTCTTGACATACCTACAGAGAGTCAAACAATCACAGAAAGACGTCACCTGGCAACGTGAACATGTTTCCTGTATATAACTTATTTAGTTCAGATGTTTTGAAGCTATTTTGTGAATGAATAACTTTAACACCAGGTGTTGCCTTTAGTAAAACTGTTCAAATGTGCCATGTTTAGCTGGAGTATATAGTACGGCTCACTGCAATTTCCTTTAAGATTATTGTATGTATGTGGCCAGACTGGAAGGCCACAATAATTGTCTCAAGGATGTTCTTAATAATCTCTTTGAAATTCATCACAGACAGACTGAGCTATAAGAGACAAAGGTGCTCACCATTGTCCATTTTCTCCTTCTCTTATCAGTTGGACCATGTCCCCACTTTTGACAGACATCTCGTGAGAACCTGTCTTTTCTAAATCCACAACCACAGTGTACTTTCCTGGAGACTAACACATGTTAAACAGGTTAGACACAGAACAAGGAAAAATGCACTTTGTGTCAATTTGTTGAAGGCTGAGTTTATGATCACCAGCTTCTTTACTACTTCATCCTCAGGGTCAGAGTTCATCAGCTCCTCGCTGCTGGAGTTGCTGTCATTGTCCTCTGCTGCATCAACAGAGAGCGACGCCTTGCTCCAATCTGGAGGGTTGGTGGAAAAAGGAAAGATAAGAGAGAAAGAATACCATCAAAAAAGACAAGAAACGTAGGCAGGGAAGTGGGAAAAGACGTCTGGAAAGAGGAACCGGAAATGGAAAATAGTGGAACTGCAACCCACACAACCTAAATCAACTGGTTATTTATCCTCAGTCACTAGACATTGGCCAATGTAAGAGGATGATGCTGTAAAATGACTGCACTGCTACAATCAGACAATTAAATGAAGTCACAATATTTTTTCATTCATGAAAAAATAACATTTTTTTAAATTTGTATTGATGTAGAAATGCAAACTCTGCTAAGTCTTCTAAGTCTTTTTCAGTGTTAAGTCCAAACACAAGAATAGGAGCAGAGGGCGTCTTTATTGACACCTTTGGTGGTAAAGTGGAGTATTGTTTCATGTTTGTCACCACTGAGCACATAGCAACCTACCCCGGCCTGTAGCTGGTGCAGGCCAAGAACACATTAAAATCCCTGTCCCATGATTCACATAGAGAACACATTGTTTAATGGGAAATAAGTCAAAACATTTCCTACATTAAATCAGAACTAACTAATGAGGTGATTGCTGATTGTGCACCAGATACAAGTCCCACAATAATAAAGACACTTTGCATGTAGTGTGTTATTGGCGCACGAGCCAAAAAGCTTGTTAGTGCAGTACAATGTTTTTCATTTTTGTCATCACCAACACTGGGCCAAGATAACACCTGCAGCCCTGCTTCTTCAACACCTTGTTTAAACTTTCAGACTGACTGATTAGTTGTCTTGTTTTTTTTTACCAAATCAAAAGGGCTCTATTAGCCTGTGTAGCTCTTAAATTGCCCAGATGGCTCCACTCCTTTATGTAAATTGTATCTGCATTTTCTCTCTGCAACTTGACTGTGAATTTTAATACAGCAGCTTGAAGGACATCTGATATTTTAGGACACATGTGACTCCACTCACAGTAATAAACAGCGCCTACTATATGACAATATGCAAAATTGGAGGATGTATTGCGTAATACCAACTTTTTTATATGTGCATTATGGAGGGAAACCAGATCTTGATGGAGTTTAAGCCCCTTTTACCTTTTGGATTCTTGATATTGCTGAAGCCCTGCAATGTAAAACGCTTTTTATTCACTGATGATCTGTCAGTGGTTGGACTGGTCACTTGTTCATCTAGAAGAAATTGATTGAATTGGTGCAGGTGGAAGGGAGAGTGATGTTGTGGTATTTAGATCATGATACACAAGGGAATGAAAAAGGAAGGGGGATTTATGAATAAATGAATGAAGAATTTAGATTAGAACGTTTCTTGTCGTGAGTGGGGATCAAGAGTTACTCAAAAAAAACTGTCACCTTTGTTTTTTGGCAAGGATGAGGTTTTTGCAAATGAGATCAGATTTGGCTCTGCCTTCTTTTCATCCTGCTTCTTTTGGTTTTTCTGGGCATGTGTACGGAACGGACTAGAAACACCAACAGAAACAAAGTGTTACAGTAGAATGAGGGAAGATACCAACTAAGATTTAGTGGAAGGATAACGAATCAGATCAGATCACAAATTGACGATGTAGGGGATGGACCAAAAAAATGAGTCACAGACGGCTTTGCTACAAGACTGATTTCTTTGGTCGAACATCTAAATGGGACTTCCACTAGTTAAAGAAAGGACACACTTCAACCATCTATATAGTCTGGTTTCAGAATAGCACCATACAAATAAATACAAAATAATGTTGAGAATATGTTTACTGATCATTCTCTAAATGTCTGAACTGAATTTTTTTTTTGGGGGGGGGGGCAAGTCTGAAAGCACTGATTTATTTGCAGCGAAGCTGAATGTGATTTGAGTTCTCCTCTAGGCGGCTGTAGAGTACCTACCTGAATGATATGGAGGAAGTGTTGCTGGTAAATGTCGGAGAAACAGAATCAAAGCTCTTCTGTTGACTTGCATCTAAACACATAACAGTTAAAGGTATGAAAACACTACATGTGTTTATATATGGGTATATGCATGGATGGTAAATTGTTTGTTTGTGTGTGTGTGTGTGTGTGTGTACCTTTGCATGCTTTGAGCTGCTGTGTCAGAACTTTACGAATTTCATTTACCCAAGCTGTTTTGATCTCTGGAGTGGAGGCCTAGGTTACACAGTTAAATAATATACGCAGTGAATGTTTGATCATGGACAGATTATAGACCATACTATAATTACTTATATCATATCTAGGGCTGTCAAATGGTTAAAGTTTAATCTGATTAATCATAGCTGTGGAGACATCATGATCAATCATGGTTGTAAATAATCAGGATTCATTGAGATGAATCAACATCCTCAATGTTGTAATGTGCATTGCAGCAGTGATAAGTGGACAGAGAGTGGGGTTATTGCAGTATGCAGTACTCATCATTCTGACAGAGTTAAACATTTTTTTAAATGTTTAATGTGATCTTTACAAATTGACACAGATGACAAATTTAACAGCCCCAGATAGATCACAATCTCAGCTCCAAAATATATTCATTTGTCCCACACCACAGCTACATGCATGATTTTAACATTGGTGACCACTTATGTACTGTACTGCGTTCGTCAGCCTCACCTGAACTATGAAAACCTCGTCTCTGGAGTTACACCAAACCTCAAACTTCTTGTTGTCTCCTTTAGCATTCTCTGTAATACCCACAGCACTCATCTGAGAACAGAAAGACGAAGAAATGTTAAATATCTTTTTTTGGTTTCAGAACACATTTTGAAATGCTTTGCCTGAGCTTACACTGAGGGAGTGTTTGAAACTGTAAGAGGGAGCTTTCTCGTAGCCTTCGCCATTTTCTTCACGCTTCTTACAGAACAGGAGTGCTTTCTCATGCAGGAACAGATGCCTCTGCATCGGCTTGAAGCGAGCCAGGTCCTTGACCTTTGCGTGACCCTTTTTGTGTTCCGTCCACACGCTGAATGAACCCTGCATCAGCAGACGACCCAGCTCTGACAGATTCCCCTGGACAAAGTGAATAAAAAGAAATCACTTTTGCTTCATGTTTCAGGTTAAGGTCCACAGCATTTTCCATATTTATAGGCCAGCTTTCTACGTTGATGTTGTACAGGTTGTGAAGACACAGAATTTGTGGTTGCAATCAATGACTTTTATTATTTTAATGACTCAAGTTAGTGCAGTGGTTCTCAAAATTCCGTGTGGAGTTTCTCGCCCCACCTGCCCCTGTCGCCCCAACAAAAATCTTAACAAATTACATTTCAAATTTACTGATCTAACACTAAGTAACTTTATATTTCATGATAAAAAAAATCAAAAACAACAAATAACACACAGTTCAAAAAAAGAAACTAAAAGTGCAGTTGTGCCATCATCAACCTTAAAAAATTGTTTGTCACACCCAACCAATCACGTCTCCATTCCCCACCAGTGGCACCCGCCCCACACTTTGAGAAACACTGAGTTAGTGGTAATTGCGTGATTGATAGATACAAACACCAGCAGTGTCTTTGCAGTGGGTTAACATACAGTAGATCATTTTGGTGTCATTTTCTCTCACCTCATATCCTGTGATGGCGATGAGGTGCATGGAGTCATTCACAGCCTTCAGGATCCCCAGGATGGAGGACAGGGCTTCCTGTAGGTCATCACAGCCAGCACATCCTTTACTGTACTTCAACATCTCCTGCACGACCAGAGGAGAAAGTGGAGCTGATTATCCAAGTCTTCACACCTATTCAGAATTCACAATCTCCACCTCTGACCTTGAGCAGCAGCTGGTACTTGGTGATTCTTTGCACAGGCTTAAGGAGGTAGGAGTCCAAACCCAGTTTATGCTCCAGCTTTTTCTGGCACTCCTAAATGCAAACACCAACGTGAAGTTATATACAGAGTCCATTCTGCTACTTGAGGCACACAATAGAGGTAATAAGTCTGACCTGGAAGAAGGCACAGTCAGAGCACTGTCTCCACAGGCTCTCAGAGCGAGGTTTGTTCTGACAGTAGGCTTCATAGATCTGCAGGTCCTCCATCTGAAAAAAAAACAAGGATTTCTCCTTTACTCTTGGCATAACTCTGTTTTTTTAATTTTTTTTCTCCTAGACTAAAAGGTCACTCTGAATTTACCACAGGTATGCTAAGAAGAATCAGCTTATTTGTCATTACACATACTGTACACACAAAGGGTGTAAAACTAGACTTAAATCACAATTTTCTTTTAACAAAATTAGTTCCAGAAGAATTATGACCAACATTGATCATTTTTTGCAATACCATTACCAACTGAATTGGTCTTGTGTAGCTCATAAACTGTAAAAAGTTGATGTCTTAAAAAAACAGAATATATAAACATGAACATCTTTACAGAAACACTGCACATCACCATTTATCTCCTCTTATTGGAGGTCAAACTGGTCTGGTCTGATTTACTTCAATAACTGTCAATCAACCTGCAGCCCTCTGGTTACAAACTTTATCCTCTCACCACTAGGCGGATCGGACAGTTTTTTTTTTTTAATTATTTTTCGTCTGCTTTAAATGCCTACACACAAAAACACGACAAAAGAAAGCTGTATTTTCTGATTGAAGCTCACCCGTTCTAAAAAGCAGCGTCCAACCAGTTCTGGACAATCAGTGTACGCTTCCAAATCTCTCAGAAATGTCCTGGAGACATAGAAAAACTAATTGTGAAGTTGGATATGAGATGAAAAGAACTTTTTCCCATTATCATGTATAAATCCAAGGTACAAATTTAAACTTTTAATCAACATTTCATATATACACAAATACATTGAAGTTAGCTACAGATATAGTGACTCGACTGGGCATGTGTGGGCAACATATAAAGATGTTTTATGTTAGTTGCACTGTAAATGGCTCATTACATCGACACCAACAATCTGAACTTCTATATTCTTCACAAACCTCTTATGAAACTGGTAGATCTCAGACATGTTGCCAAACAAGATGTCTTTCTTGCTGAGCAGGATGCTGGGGACGAGGTGAGCCAAAGCAGGGTTGTCCAGCTCTGCTGCATAGCCCTGCAGTTACACATTACACACGTGGTATCAGCACAATACAAACAGCTGCAGTGTTGGTGTTGGGCTTATGTTGACTCACAATTAGCACGAGTTGACACTGGTGACACTCACCTCCAGCACGCACAGTAACTCCTCCACATATGCTCTCTCTGTTTCCAGCAGTTCGTTCATTACATGACTGGAAAACACACACAAATACACAATGAACCCCAGAGTTAATGAGTGAGTCAGGAACAACTGTCAGGCATCTTTCTGTAGTTTTGTGAATATGACTACGACTCTTACGACCCTGCACACAGGGTTCAGGATTAGTGGTCACCAATCACCAGTGGCGACTAACTGATATTGTTTAGCTAGTAAAAAATGCTGGCTAACCAGCCACACTGGCATGTAAGTGTGGAGGCATGCCCATCTAAATCCCAGAAAATGGGCTTAAATTAGTTACGACTTCTAGCAATGTGAGTTACGTTCAAAAGTTAAATCAGAGATGGTACACAACAAACTGCAGACAATGAAGAGAGTGTCATAAGATGGAGAAGTAATAATATTTTGTAATCAACAAAAGACGATATTTAGTTTGTTATTGGGACGTCTATTATGAAACTCGACATGAAAACATTAAAATCTAAGAAACATCAAAAGCTTAAAAGTCTGATGGAGAGCGTCAAACCCTCTAGACTGTATTTCTGTACCTGTATTTTACTTTATTTTCATATTTTTAAGTTATTGTTTAACAAATTTCTGTACCTGTATTTTACTTTCATATTTTTAAGTTATTGTTTAACAATAATTAACCGCTTTTTTAGAATTACAAACATATTTGTCAATCACATTTGTTCTCCATACCTCAGCAGTAACATGAAGTATGCTTTGTTTAAATGTTGTTGTGCCACATCTGTTAAAGCCTCAGAGAAGAAGCCACAGTCTGAGCTTACTGGTACGTTATAAATATCGAAAATTCACGTGTAACTAGTCAAATAAAAAAATGTACATAGAAATGACTTTCTTACCGTCGAAGCACTGCCAGATTTTCTTCTTCTCCTGAGAGAGAGGCATGCCTGGTGCCGTGGTCGTGTATCGTAGGCTCTACCTGAAACATCATTATAACAGCATTTATAAAGTAGAGATTTTAATTCACGTCGTCATTCTTTTCTAACTTTGACAAATCAACATCGGGACTCAGTAATTGTGGCAAACTGTAGCCATACCTTTTTGCAGACTGGACTGTCAGTAGAGTGTCTCCTCTCTTTTCTCTGCAGATCTTAAAGGCAGGGAAGTACAGTCGGGTTATCTTAGCACTGCTACACTATGATATTGGGAGCTCTAAGCGAAAATCACTTTACTTATGGGTCAAGACTTACTGGGAGATGAGTGTGATGACTTCACTTCAGGTCGCGGTGCCACTGGCTGCACTGGCCTAGTCTGTTTGGCAGCGAGTTTCTTCAAACTCATGTGTCTCCTCTCGAACATCTCCTGGACAGAGGTCTGCTTCTGAAACACCCTCTCAACCTGGTTCTGAAGTAGAGCAAACACACACAGATTTAGAACACAACGTTTGGTGTCACTTTGTCATACCAACTTAGGATATTTACAACATAGTTACAGTCTATCGCATAATACAGTGTTAACTGTATCTAACTTTCTGTTGTGTATAAGACCTTCATTTTGTATTGATTTGAAAACTTAGGACATTTGACCTCAAGTTGAAACAAGTCTTGGTTGCCACTGACCCTGAGGTGATCTGTGAGCACTGCTTCATACTGAGAGCAGATGGCGCTGCATTCAGTGAGAATGTGTAGAGGTGCTGTGTCAAGGTATCTCTCCAGTTCTTGCAGAGCTGCTTCTGCTCCATCCTGAGACTGGCAGCGATCCACTGGTTGGCTGGCCAGCAGGAAGATGCCATCCTCACACCACTGTAATGACTGAAGACAAAGAGTAAACAATTTAAGACAAAGTTATTTCATTTATAAATATCCTACACTTGTCCGGCACAGAACTGTCTCTGCCTCAGTGGTGGCATCTGCATCATCTGTATTGAAGGAGCAGATTTACCAACTCTGTCCTAAACTGACACCTGGACCTTCTGGATAATGTGGCTGAGAAGGATCCCTCACCCACACTACACTACACTATGGTAGTGGTCTGCACCTCTTTCCTCACATCAGCCATTAGACTGTCGAATGCATGTGAGAGAGCACGAAAGACTTGTTACCTAAAATGTTTATTTCATAATGTGTTCATTTTTTTATTATTATTTGTTCTATTAACATGTATATTTGTATATGTAACATGTATATTTCATATGTAACGTGTATTTCGTGGCAGTGTTGGCAGTCCAGAAGGTTTCAGGTTCAAATCCCACAGCTACAAGGTTAACAGTATATTTGGGGCCGTGGTGGCTTAGTAGTTAAGGAAGTGGACTTGGGTGCAGAAGGCTACAGGTTTGAGTCCACCAGCTGCCAAGTTACCACTGAGGTGCTCTGAGCATGGCTCCGTCCCCGGTGATGGGTTAAAAGCAGAGGTCACATTTGGTTGTGTGCAGTGGTGAGCTGTGAGCTGAGTTCACCTTCCTTATATCTAACTTCCTGCTGTAACAACCATGGGATGAATAAAGTCTTATCTAGTCTTGTCGTATCTGACCTACTAATGAAAAGTGCTGAATCTAAATGTTGGAGTGTCACACTCTGTCGTGATTGATACCTTTTCCAGAGCGTTGTGAAGCTCCAAAGCTCTGAGGATGAGGTTCTTCTTGTTAACCAGAGTGGTACTTATCTCCTCACACACTCCTCTCAGCTCACTGCACTTAGGCCTGATGGAATCCTCAGCATAGTGCAAGTTTTCTATCAGCCTGTCTCCTTCACAGGCCAGAGATACGGCTCGGTCCAGGACTTCCTGTTAAAACACACCACAGATGTCCTTTCATTATGTAGAGAGTGTAACAGAGGCTAATGCCTCAGAGTCAGAACCATCAGTCAACAGTCTCCTTTCATGTGCCTCAGCTTTGCTGGTGCATTCCACCAATCTGTCCATCTTCACTCAGTCTTGCTGTTTTTAATCAAGATGTTTTTCTGCATTTTATTCATACATCTTAGTGACTCAAAACAGATTGACTGATGTACTCCACCCTCATCTGACGACTGGCATTAGCTTCAGCTCCCCCCATGACTGTGGTGGATTAGGCCATGGAAGATGAATGGATGAATGAATGAATAATGGAGATACAAATGGAGAACAAAAAGCTACATGTATTGATGATTTAAATGTATTTTTTAAAAATGCTTTACTCTATAGCAGTTTACATTTTCAGTTGAATAAATCTGAAACATACCATGCACAATTAATACAACATTTAAACCTTAATATCTGTCTAAACCTCTCTCCTGTGGTGGAAGCTAACAGTGAAGGCCTCTGCTGCTGTATTCTAATGTTGGTCATCATGGTGGGACTCAGAGAGATCAGGGTTTTCTCAGGTGGTACAGAGAACCACTGATCTATAGCATAAGGATAAATAATTTGTCAAATAACAACATTGCTGCAAAAGTTCTTTTAATTTCTCTTGTAATTATAAGAGATATCTGTACTCTTTAAATTAATACACAAAATGATTTGCTCCACATCATAATGCATAAAGAAATCACATTCACAGTGAACATGTCCCCGGGGTTTTAAAATAGAAAAGAAACAGCTTGTAAATAGTTGTCCCTGGACCATTATAAGAGTTTATAAAATGCATGGATGAGTCTTAAAATGACAATAAATATTTGATGTGCTGCCAGATGAATCAGTGTTGTGTGTGTCTCTTACACGAGCCTTGTCTTCGTGGCCGCTGAGCTCTTGCAGGATGTGCTGTGCATGGGGAGGGCTCACACTGACCGCCGAGAAACTTGACAACTTCTCCAGCATCACATTTAGCTGGGCACACACCTGCGAGCATGCATGAGGTTAAACACCTGTTGGTCCAGCAACTCTGATCAACCCTGGATGGCAGCTTCTGAACACATCAACTCACTTCACGGAAGTGCTGCTCAAAGTGACGCAGCTGCAAACACTGTTCCATTTTGGTGCAGTGGTGTTCCCAGAAATCATCGAAAGCAGTCTCTGTTTCATCCAGCTGACCAAGAAGTCTGAGAAGAGCAAGAGATGGGGGACAAAATGTAATACAAAATGAGTACATATGTACTGAAATATTTCATTACTCTTCATCTTTTTGGATGCATATATACATCTACTTCTTTTTATTTACCTCTGCACAGTAGCAAGGTTCTCTAGCTCATCATGGGTCATGCTATATTCAGGGTCTGTCTGTAAAGGCTCGTTGATGTACTCCAACAAACGTCGCCCTTGGCACAGTGCCACCTGCAGGTCCTCCTGGGGTTCAAATAAAAACAAGGTCTTAGCCATAAAACTTGAGATGCTTTGAGCTTTTGTTCAGGGCAGTAGAAAGAACTCTCTCACCTTAATTTCATCCTTTTTCAGTGTGTGTGAGTGCAACAGACACTGGGTGGCCTCTGCATCGTTGGGTAATTCAGTCTCTGCAAGCTGGGTGCCAAATGCCTGCAGAGTCTGACCAGTGGTTTTTACCATGAGAGCAAAGGCCTCGATAGCCTGTGAAGAGGGAACACACAAAAAAAAATAGTAATAATAACATTTGTACATGTACATGTTTATTGGTCTGGTGTCTAACAGACAGTTCTCTTCTTTGGTCTTCGTAAGCTTGACATTAGCAGTAGTAATGGGTAAACGCTGCCCCTACTGTCCAGTCACTATCTGACTCAGATACAGGGTAGAGCAGTGAAGAATCATTTTTGAATATTTTTTAAAGAGTTTGAAATAAAGAATTGGTAGCCTGTAGGTATCAGTATTTTGAAACAAATTCACAAAGTCATAAGTCATAACAAGAGGACTTGGCAACCATGATGGAAGGGAGGACATGACACGTATAGACACAAGGGGTGGGCAACTAACGACACAGATACTTTTATCACCAGGAACCAGAGAAAACAGTAAGAACAATGGAGAGATGTGAGAGATCAGACAGAAAACACTTATGTCTGTGTAACAATATATTTGTTAATCTGTTTTATAACACAGAGGGAAATGCACATCAGGAGTTTTGAGTAGAGATTTCCTGTCCTTTACAACTGGACGCCCAATAACAATAGTATTAGTAATAGTAATAGTAATAGTAACCAAGTATCAGACAGTCATGTCTGTAAGGTTATCTTGTGTTTTTGTGTACATACAGTGCGGTGTGAGATCCAGCTGTCATGACAGTATTTCTGTGTCCCTCCCAGTTCAGTGGTCAACTGTCCTGGGTCAATGTAGGCATGGAGCTCGGTCACCGAACTTAGCATCAACACCTGATTGAAGATATTTATATTAGCAGTTTAACAACTGTACACATAAACAGCCTTCGAAGGCTCTGAACTGCAACAACTCTGGAGACCAATATCATTGTTCACAACACTGTATATTATATACTGAAATGCATGTGTTCAACACCAACACATAAAACACATAAAGCACAAACACAGCTCTACAGGCACCTTCATTTTGAATTCATCCTTGTAAAATCTGAACAGGAAGTCTGAAAGAGTTCGTTCAAACAGAGCGGTGGGACGCAACACCAGAACCAAGTGCAAGTTTCCTGGAAATGAGACCTGGAACAGACAAAAAGTTACAGGGTTGTTCAGTCAGCAGGTGCTGAGACGGTTTGTAACTCCTACATTTCAATGTAACAACTTAAGGCAAGATGCACTGGAGTGAACTGTCTAAAGAAGACAAGTGTTTTTCTGTTAATTGTATAAAACTCTTAAAAGTCTCTGATAAAGACATCCTATTATTTTGGAAGGTTTTGACATTTTATAGTCACAGGAGTTTTTATACCTCAGCTACTGCACACAATGTCCATCTTTAAATGATATGCAATATAGGATGTGTCTGGGAGGAGTGTGTAATAATAGCTTAATGGTAATTATTTAGATAAATCAAATCATGATTATAACAAGATTAAACTCTGCTACAGGGTTAGACCACACACATGTCAACCATCTGGTTGGTTGACATCTTAAATCAGTTTTTTCTCCAGGCCTGCCACATACTGATTATTTTTTATTGTAAAAAGTCAAGTCATTTTAAAGGCATTCAAAATAAAATGAAAAAGAATGCCTTTTTAATTGTATTCTGCTCCATTATTAAGAAAAACACATCTACTGTAAAAGTACATGGCCAATGAAATGTTGCTAAAGAACAAACACTGTACAACATTTGCCTTTTTATACTTTCCTAAAAGAAACTGTCAGACCCTCCTGTCCACTGTTTATTATTATTTGGTTGTTGCCAACAACAACTATAAATGTTCAGTCAACTGATTTCTGAGTTTAACAACTCGCAGTGTCAAATCTGGTCAAATGAAATGTACGGTTTTAAATAAACGTCTCAATAAACGCAGCACAGCCGTGTTTGTCGGTCCGTCTGTCCTTCACAGTCACACTCACTGACACATCGGCTCTTACTGCGATTCGGAGCAGAGTGGCTCTGACAGCGGCCCACCGGTCCAGACGTCTATCGATGACAAGGATGAAACCTACTGTAGATGCCGCAACACTGCAGGAGGGAGAGGAGAGAGCGGAGGAGACGGAGAGACATTAAAAGAATGCAACCTTGTCTCCGGACATTCATCCACTATTCATCATCATCACTGATGGTAATGACAGACGGTCGGGACATCGATGACAACCAAGGTTAACGTGTCTCTGGACCAAGTGGTTTAAAATCTTGGATTTTATTCTGCTGACAATGCTATGTGCAGCACCGTGTGTGTGTGTGCGTGTGTGTGTGTAAATGGTACCCAGTGAAAGCTGTGGCAGCCAGTCCTCAGTGCCATCGCTGTTGTAAAACAGATAAAATGGTGGAAACAAGAAAATCTGATGCCAAGGCAGAACTAAAAATAAAAATAAAAAATCAGAGTATCCTTATATTAATATCCAACAGTAATCCAATCCAATTCTTCCCAAATCCAATTCATCCAAATTCTGACATTTTCGGTTCGGCCTCGGTTATTCAATCCGCAGTCATCTAATCTGGGCTCACAGATTTCAGCTATCCTCATCCCTGGACAGCATCATGTCCCTCCTCCTTATGTTCGCCTTACTCTCCTCCTCCACCATCCTTTGCTTCCCTCCCTCATCCACTTATGTTCCTTGCCGCGCCTCCTCCTCTTCTTTTCCTTCACAGCCAATCAGAGCTCAGGGTGCAGCTGACTGACAGAAGGCTGTATGCGGTGGGTGAAGGCAGGTGGGAGGATGACGGCGATGAAGAAGAAATGGAGAAAGGGTTGGTGTGAAAGAGAGGGAAAAAACATAACGCTGACAATTAAACTATGAACTGGGCTATACAAATAAAAAACACAGAGAGAGGGAGAGGGAGGGGGAGGGAGAGAGAGAGAGAGAGAGAGATTCAAGTCTGCTGAAGTAAAAATATCTCAATCCCATCCCTTTCTTTTTTAATATTTCAGTTCTTTAGATTAAGGGGTGCAGCCAATAGGGAAAAGAGGGGAAAACAGCACAGTGAGAAGGTGAATAATAAGTAAAACACTGAAAAGAAAGAAAAGCAAAGTACGTTTGTATTTATTAAACAATTTCTCTAGGTGGAAGCTATAGTTTCAAAATGTATACAATTTAAATCGTTATTTTACTTTTCAATCACCTTGGCGTAAAATTGACTTCGTTTGTGACGCTTCACTGTGCTTTCCCTTGTGCTCTGCTGAACTCTGCTGGCCACATACGGTACTGTTCTCATCTCTACTCTGATGGTTGTCTAATGCAGCAATTTCAACCTTCCTTTGTGCCACATTTAACATTACAGTATTACAAAGTCCAAGTTTCACCACCAACAAAGTTTTACAGTTTTCTTGTTTCAGTTTACTCACAATTTACTTCAATGTGAAACCTGTGCCTGTTTAGTTGAACACCACGTTGACATGCTCACAGGAACTGATTCGACACAGTTGAACTTTGTGTATGTCTGTGTGTGATTAACTGTAGTTTTAATTCAATCTGTAATTTCCCAGCTGGGGATCATAAAGTACACATATCTATCTGCCATAAGTTTCTTTTTAGTTTTTATTAACAATCTGCTGCCACCTAGTGGACCAGTGTTTCATTGCTTTGTCTTTCTCCACAAACAAAGACAAATTATTAGCAGTAAATAAATAATGGTTTTGAAGAAATAGATCATTTCCCACCGTATATCTGATGATCTCTGTCAGAACATTAATGTGCCACAACACAGTGTTTGGGATTCACAGGTGTGAAGGGACAGGGCACTCAGATGTGGGATGTTCACCTGGATAAACTGGTCAGATAGATGAGGACGTTTTTTAACTCCTCCTCCTCCAGATTGTTGAAGGCTGGAAATTCTGGGAAGATGAGGATGGGGCAGCCGTTTAAACCACGAACCCCTTGGGAGAAAGAAGGCATGGGAGACAGAAGACATGGGAGACAGAAGACATGGGAGACATCTTATGAGTCACAGTGAAACTGGGAAAACATATTCCTACTAACTGCATCAATAGTGATAATAACTTGGTATTCAATAGAGTATCTTTGATAAAGACTTTTCTAGTATCTGCCAATCTACCAACCCAGTCCTACTGATCACCAACGTTACATTAAAGAAAGAGAGAAAAGAAAAAAAAAACACACCTGGTAGGATGGCAAACTGTTTATGGAGTTCAGAGCCAATTTCTGCTGCACTCAGATGACCTTCTTCCCTCTGCATGATGTCATCTGAAGAGAAACAGGGACATATACAGTATTTCTTAGTTTCACTTATTAACTTATTTATGAACAGTTAACTGATATTAATCAAGGTTATTTTTAAGCAACTGGTAAAATATTTTTGTTATGCAAAGACAAATAATATTATCTCGACACATTTAACACTTAAAATATTTATAGATCAAGCAGTCTTCTTCTAGTTCTTTTACATCATGTGTAACTGAATAAAAAAGTACAGCAATGCAATCAATTACAATGTTTGCCGTCTTTGTTGACGAGTTTCATCTTCAGAACATACTCCACACACCTGTGTTTACTTAGTGTTTTTTAATTGTGAATAAAACATAAAAACAAAAATAAAACATGTATGGTGTCACATTTCTGTGTATGAGTGTCCGACTATAGCAATTCCTATAATAATAATAATATATATTCCTATATATAAAATTATATACAATTATTATTCAATTTCACTTTATTGGTCTGAATACTATTATTTACTGGAAATCATTTGTAATATTATTATGTAATTCAGCAAATGCATCAGAGACAGGCAGCGCAATCTAATCATTTTCCATTAGGAGGCAGCAGACGGTGAAAACAACTGACAGCTACTCAGAGCCATTGAAGATCTCTGTGTTTCATTCTTCAATTGCTCCAAGTGTAATGGTGTTGTGTTTTGTTAAAAAGACCCAGGTTTGACACAGAGTAACTAAATTAAGAGTACATTGAAACTAAAAGAGCGTACTTCATTACATAAACTTTTAATGAGATTTTTCCAATGTAAAATATGTACAGTGTTGGCAAACACTGATCCTAACAAACCCAAAAAATCATCCTGTTTTTTTACATTGTCTTTTCCTGCATGTCCCCATCATATCTTTGGTTGACATCCTGGAGCAAAAGTAAAAGTATTTTTCTTTTAGTTTTTCTTCATAAAACAGAATGTAATGTTAAGCACAGTGTTAAGTTTTTAACTGTGTCCTCTCAATCAACGCCTCAGGTGTTGATTCTCATACACCATGTTAATGGTCCATTGACACATAGGATGTGTACCAGACTTCCAAACTCATTAGACATTCTGGCGGCTCTAATGAAACACTTAAACGCCCACCCCACACCCCCCTTTGTCCACTGTGGAATGAATGAATGAAATAAAACTGCAAGTGCAAGTGCAAGCTCTCTCACTCTCTCACACACACACACACACTCAGATTAACAAGTGTGGAAGTAGGTCAGTGCAGCAAGCACAAACAGTGATTATGGGGTGCACGGCAGGAATTTACCCTGTCTTCTTGCACCCTTCCCCCAAACATCGACCACACTTCCTAACATTTCTTCATCAATTTTTATGGACCTAAATAAGGGACTAACCCACTTAAAAAAAGAATCTGTCTTATTTGACACACTCCCTAACTCACTGTAAGGTACCATATCAACACTATGGAAATGAAGAGTTAGTAAAAGCTAGACAACTTCAAATGATGTTGTCTCCCACTCCTATCCTATGACTTTTCCACCAATTTTAAAACATCAGCAATTAAATTCATAATATCCACGAAGACAATTTAACACAAGTTGGGGAAGTAAATATACACTGTATCGCCAAAAGGATCCACTCACCTGCCTTGACTTGTATATAATCTGAAGTGACATCAAATTCTAAAACCATAGGGTTTCATATGAAATTGGTCGGCCCTTTGGAGCTGTAACAGCTGACATTATTATGGGAACTTTGGCTCTTTCAAGAGAGCTGGCTCTTGTGGCCCGTCTCACTAAAAGGATCCAGCTCTTTCAGCTCCTAAAGTGCTACAGAAGTCTTTCTTATGTTAAAATACCAAAAAATAAAGTTTTTAAAAAAATGTTTTAGAGAAAGTTGTTTTGTTTTCTTTCTACCTTCTATTTTAAATCTGCTGTGGTTATGTTATAATTTATTTTGTGAATCCCAAATAGCTCATGTCTCGGTGGTAGCTAACCGGGATTCAAACGATTACAATCAGAAGAGTGGGAGTTAGAAAGAGTGATAACAAGGAGTTTGGAAAACAGAAATAATCCCTTGCCTTTCTCAGTAGGACTGAATGCCAGACAGGTTTTCTTTACCCATGCCTGCATTTTTAATGTGTTGGCCTGGTGCAAGCTGATACTTTGGATGCTGCAGATCAGTACAACAGAACAACAGTTTGAAAACTGTACAACATGACAAACCAAACTGCCTCAAATATAAAGAATGATGTTTTCATTTAATAAAAAAAATTATAACCTTGAGTTATATTTTGAGTTTAATTGATATTTGATATTTTGATTTTTTTTTTTTTGTTATCAATACTGGCATCATGAATGGCTTTTAAACAGACCATAATATTTAAGCTGAAAATTATTTTTCAGAAACGTTAATGAGTGTAATAAACAAAATTTAAAAGGAGTTTGTTAACAGTCAGTTTAAAATGATGATATTTAAGATGAACTGGAGTCGTTGTCTTTTTCAGCTGTATAAAAGAGTTGAACTACAGCATTTAGCCATTTGTTAATAATAGCTCTTCACTCATTATGAACATGTATAAGCCTAGATGACACATTGAGCAGGCACTTAGGAGACAGTTGGGAGAATAAACTCCCATTTGACAGAAAGAGTCAGAAGACAGCAGATCTGTCTGCAGCTGCCGTCTTCTTCAGATGAGGCTGACGACTCCCTTTCCAAGAAGGTGTACTCTGGTCAACAATACCAGGTACCAGTGGCATGCAGTGGGGTTCATGACTGACTCCTTCAGAGTCAGATTTACAAATAAATTACCCCCAAAAGGCACAACAACTACTGGCTACGTTTCATATCTAACCAACGTTCCAAGGAGTGTAAGACATTTGTTCAGCAGCCTGCATGTGTTCTCCACCTAATTCTACATTTGAAAATAGATACAGTACAACTTACACTGTGTACAAGAAATGGATTTCAATTTTGTGACGGCTTTTTAAAGGCCTTAATCTGGATGTGTTGATCATTTTAATACAGACTGTTCAACAAAGTGTAGGAAGTGAAAGCCAACAATTCCCTGTTGCCAATGTCATAGTTTCTCTCAGCAGGAGACAGGTGACGGGAGAAGAAGGCACAGGGATGGCGCTTTTGGTCAGTACTTGAGCACCAATCCCACCCACCCACCAAGGTGGGGTGTTTCATGGGAAACCAGTTCATCCTTAATATAGTCGGCCATACCATGGAGGAAGGCGTCACAGAGGGCACAGCTGTTCCAACGACTTTGACTGGCTCTGGTCCCAAAATCAATGGGGTAATCTGCCACCGTCCACTCACCATTTAGTCCTCCATGCTGACTCTGAACCAATTCTCAAACCAGAAAACCTTGTGAAGGTCGGCAACAAATAGGTCAAAGGAGGCACAGGCTGGAGACCAGCTCCCCCTACTGGAACTCTTTCCATCAGGCAGCTGATGACAAAGGCTACCTTCTCGCCGTTGTAATGCTCATGGGTTCCCACCAGGGGTTCAGGAGCATCTCTGGACAGTAAAGAGGCTGACCCAGGTGCAGAAGCTGATGCTTCAAAGGAGAGGGCAGACATGGTGGATGAAGAAATCTGGGTGAAACAGGCTGCTAGCTGTTGCGTCCCACTGGTTAATGCTGCTAGCTTCACGCTGTTGCCCTTGATTGCCTTGTGGCGAGTGGTTTGGGGTTAGATGCCGGGTCCATACAGTACTTGGCCAGATTGTACTATAACTTCAAATCAAGCAACTTCACTGTAGGTTTAGTGGTTCAGGTGAGAGGGTCCAGAGCGTGTGAGAGAGTCGGTAACAAGGGTACACTACAAGGTCACTACATGTAGATGTAGTCAGAGGTAGAAGGCTGGTAGTTTTACCAAGGCAGAGACAAAGCTAAGGTCGAAGGACAGTTGGGTCGATATCAGGGGAGGCAGTCAGGAAAGTGCTGGACAGTGGGCATGAGAATGAAAACACTCTGGCAAAGAGTGAGTGGGGTAAAGCTGTATACTGAATATACTGGGTGGATTGGAGGTGAGCAGAAGCAGTTACACAGTAGAGACGATGTGGCAGAGGATGACAGACAGGTTTGGTATCACACTGGCCAGTTTGATGCCCTACTTGACAGGTTGAAGGACAAACTCACCACAGATGTGGCCAAAAAAGGTGGACATAATAATAATGCTGCCAATAAGAAAATTGCAAAGAAAAGGAGAGAGGCTGAATGTCATGGAAAGATGTCCATCACAAGGACCACTCCACATTCTTTGCTCCATCAAAAATACCCTAACCAAAACAGTTAAAGACAAGAAAACCATGGACCTGCTGCATGATGCAATTATCATGAAAATAAAGAAGAACATTTAAATGAGATGTGTCCAAACTGTTGACAGTGGATTTTCACACTTATTTACACGTTTTATCTATTTAAAAGAAAACCTCAAAATACCACTACAATGTCAACATTTTAAATGTAAATAATTATTTTCAACCAAAGTTGCAAGGTATACTGCTAAAAACACACAGCAAACACCAAATATTTATATATTTAGAAACTTGATCTAGTCATTAGGACGATTTGAATATATCTAGATTTAATTCATAGAAACAATCATAGCACTGGCAGCTAAGTGACAGCAGTTAATGTAGGTGCAGCTGTAGATTGTTTACTGGGGGAACCTCTAACTTCATATAGTTCATATAATTAAATATAATATAGTTACTATATTATATTTAATTATTATATTTTACTATATTTTTTTTCTATACCTACAAAGATCAGATGAGGAACACTATTTTTCTCAGTCTCATAAGTCTAGTTGTAGCTGTCATCCTACACCCATTTGCTCTATCTAGCACATGAACATGACCCGATCTGTGTATCCATGGATGTTTGTCTGTAATGTACAGTGGCCAGGTTGTACCCCAGTATCTTAATAATATGACAACACTGTGTCATTAATAAAGTTATCATCATCAAAAACAAAAAAACATTATATAGTACACATTTACAATATCATCAACACCTAACAAACAATCATGCACTGTACCTGTTATCATCTTCAGCTGCAGCCACAGTCTGGTGATATCCTGACATAGTTGAGACATTCGGTTCAGGGCCATGCTGTTGTAGGTATTTGTGTGACTACTACTTGTACACACACCTAGTGTATACATGAAAAAACACAAAACAAAACATTCAAAGTTAGCCACATGTTCTGCCAGACCGGAATACCACGGACGATAAGCCGGTCCATTCTGCAACAGGACTTCAGCTGCTGACTAGAGCAGTCACAAGGAAAGCCCAAGTGCACCCATGCTGTCACACAAACACACACTGGCAAACCCTGCTCATGTGTGTAAGTCAGTGAGGCGGATTTTCAGATGCACCGCCTCCAGTTTCACGTTTCACATTGTTTATAAAAGAAAAGGCTGTTTTGTACAGGGACAATTTTAGAAAACTGGAAAACCACACTCTTACCAAGTACACTGCATTTACCCATTAGTTAGTGAATCCACATAATTCCCACCATTCATACATTCATTTTGAATCACTCTATAAAACAAAAAATTACATAAGTAAATTAAATCATTCAATTACGCCATTTAGTATATTTTAACCTAGTAAGGCACAGAGTGGGAGTTTAACTTTGGTGTAAATAATCAGGGGAGGAAAAAAAAAGAAAAAAGAAGTGAACAATATCCCCCAGGAGTCTGTGTCACAGAACAAAAGTAGTCAAGTGATTTAAATTAAAGAAGCAACTGGGTCACATCGTAATTAATGAAGTTACTTCAAAACAAAGTGCTTAAAATTTCAGATTCTACTGAATACTGCCCTCGTAGTCAACACTTGAATTGGTGGACAGGGGCCTCTAGTGGGAAAGCAGACTAAGTGCAATGAGTGCTTCTTCTCACTCAATTTAGGTACTCACAAAACCCTCATAACAAACATGCATTAATATGCCCCAGTGCTCCTGGTCACATGTAAGTGTTGTGGGGTCCTCACCACGGTGTCTCGTCTCCCTCCATTCAACACACAGCTGCACTGGAAATAAAGAGAAACTTTATTCAAACTTAAGGAAAACCAATATAACAAAATCCAACCATCTAGTTTAACCAACCAGAAGTCAAACACAGTATCTAAATATGTACAGAAATAAAGCAACACAGGAACAGAAATATGTAAAGCAGATCAAATCAAACAGAACAATCTAAATCAAAGGACAAGGCAGGGAGAAATATACCAACAGCAGGCAAACAACAAAGCAGCAGAACAGAAGAACAAAACGGCAGGTGAGCTACCTCCAAACGGAAGCAACCACCATAAGGGAACAGCAAGGGAGAGATGAATTAAAGCCAGGTGCAAGCCTTTTACAACCATTCTGCTAAGGAGTCTTTGCATTTAAAAGTGCACTTTACTACAATTTACCTCAGGGTTTTCATTCGCTGGCCTGATGTTTGACAGCCACTGTACAGGCCTAAACTTCTCACAGCCGTACGGTACTGCTCCCATAGTGTAGGTTTTTCCTTGATAGTCCAGAGATAAGATCCACATCACAGGGTTGCAGTCCTACACACTTCTCTGTGCTTCTATTAGAACAGTGTAGGTGAGTGATGTGTCTCTCACTCACCTACATACATCTATCAATCAACAATTTTAAAAATGGGCATTCTAATGTTATTTAAAACTAAAACAAATAACAATGGAATAGAAGTGCTGAAAATACAAAATAAACACAATGGAATAGAAGTGCTGAAAATACAATTATATGTGCACCATTAAATAACATACTAATGAGCTTTTAGCCTAGACACAAAAATCATGAATCTGATTAATCAGATTTCATTTTTAACATATTCTATATGTGCCATCCATTACTGCTAATTATAGGTGAGACTGGATGTTAAAAAATGGCTGGTTTAAACTCGTCCTGTGTGTTTAGCTGACCCCATAACCGTAATGCATTCAGTACTCCAAGTATTTCAAGCTCGTTGATGACATCTGGTGTCAGCTTGAATCTTGACTCTACAACTGCAAACCAGAATTGAACTATGAACATTTTCAATACATTGGACAAAACGTTTTACAGCTTCATTAAATTTCGGTTGGCCATAATGATCGATTATTTTAACGGAAGTGCGTAGATCATTTTACTGTCCCTCTAACGAACTCACCACTGAAACGCACTATGAACCCTAACCAATGATTCGTGTATTTTGAGACTTCGACTCGGATGCAGAAGTAGTGATGTTGCGACTGGAGCTTCTGACGCCATTGGTCACGTGGCTTTAGCCAAACGAATCAAGCCTCTACAACTGCTGCCTCTGAAGATGTTTTTTTTTTTAAGTTACGCAGGACCTTCAACTTTGACCATAACCCCGTGACAATTAATAGATGGCTGGACGACCGATATCGATTGCTTTTGTTATAATTAACAGTTTAACATAGCTCACAAGTCAATATTATATAGGATCAACCAAGGAGAGCAAATGTTTACAGATATCAATGGTTACCTAATTACTTATTATGTATGGGTATGGTAGTGGGTAACGTGCTATGATCTGCAGCCTAGGACTGAATCTTAACTATTTTTGGCAAATTACATTTAAAATAGGGCAGTTGGAATAGTATAGTGGTAGAGTAGGTGGATAAATGCAACGTATCAGATATTAAATACAAGTTTAGATTAATGCTACATATTTAACCAGTAAATATCAGGCAATATCACGGCTGCCTCTCGTTGGGGTCCTGAGTGTAAAAGACGCGGAAGTTGCACGGACGGAAGCTGTGCTGTCAGCGAAGGGAGGAAAATTATTCCAAAATTTGTGACCGTCAGCGGTCGGTTGTAGCGCCGAGCTTCTTTTGACAATTTCTGCTTACTTCGACACTCCCACGCCGCTGCGATGATCCTCTTAGAAATTAATAACCGTATTATAGAAGAAACGCTGACGCTCAAGTTCGAAGGAGCATCAAACGGGTGAGAAAACATCTGGCTAGCGCTGCTAACGCCACTTAGCTTAATGTTTAGCAATACTTCAAAATAACGCCCGCTTTTGACAAAGCACTTGACGCATTTGCACCACGTTGCTGTGTGATGTTTGCAGGTAGAAAAAACCCCCACCTCAGACCAAAACATGTTCGCAATGCCCGCTTTGGCTTAAAGCTGGGGTGTGTCAGTCCTCGGGCCACTGTGCCAAAATGTCACCACAGAGAACCAATTTCCCCGTTGTGATTGAAACTGTAGTAAAACTATTTGTTGGCAAATACATCATTGTGTTCTCACGATCGCGATGTTCAGTTCACGGGGTTTGTAATTAGCGGCCATTATGTTATGAACCAATGTAATATTATTCATTTGCTCCGACTTAAATTCAACGTTTTACTGCTTGAAAGGTCTGTCACACAGCTACGTCTGTCAATAAAAAAACGGAAATTCCAGAACATGATTTCATTCCTCAAAATGAGGTTTTTATGTGCATTGCACACCCATCTGGGCGGCGACGATGGTCCCTCTCTCTTCCGCATTCCCGTAGTCATGCTGAATCAAGTCTGAGCAGACTGAGGCTGTGTAAAAGACCAGATTCTGGTTCAAATCTTGGGTTGCAGTTGAAAGTGTTTTTACTTGTAAATACGGACGTCCCCAGATGTGGGATTTTCATTTTATTTTGGCAAATGCCAAGTTTTATCTTTCAAGCACCATTGATTTGCAAATCACACCTCTTGAGTATAACATGATAAAAAGAAAATAGGTAAATTATTAAAAAAAAGTTTAAATGGAAAATTAAATGAATACAAATTCATAATGCATAATATTCCATAATGCATTTTTTTTGTCAACAAACTGTGCCAAAGTACATGCAGCTAATTCTTTGTGCTATTTTGATAGCCTGGGAGTTTCAATATGCAGTTTCATTTTATAAAACGTGTCCTCTTTCTACATTTTCACCTTTTTTTTTCTTTTTGCAGAAACAAACCAGAAGCTGTTGATGTGACATTTGCAGGTGAGATACAATTACGTGTTCTGCTGCTCTCTTCTACATCACTCTGATCACATTCCTTTTTGTCTGATGACAAAACTGCTCTACTTATTAGAAAACAATTTATAAATAATAAGGTATTTGTTTTTGCATTGACGTTGCTTTCTTCGTTGCTTCCCTGATAGTGGATATGCCATGTTGATGTTAAAGAAATGAGATTTCTTTCAAGAAAGTCTAAGCATGTAAAAATACCCCAAAATGTATTATTATAAATGAATCTTCTGTAATCAGGTTCTTTGTTAGACAGTATACCAATGAAACAATTTTTCTACACATTTGATCATGCTTCCAAACTTTACATAACATTGATTTCAACACAAAAGAGAAGTCTTCTTTTGCAACATTGCTGTTGGCCTCATACTATCTTGTCTGATGGAATCTCACTGTTGGGTTCTTCTTCCTTTAATCTCACATAAATTGGCCTTGTAACGCAGCTAATGTATTCATCAAGTTTATATTATACAAAAACATTAAATGTGTTGTTTTCATTGTTGCCACTGCACTGTGGAGACTAAAAACATTACGTAAGATTGTTTGTCTTCTTTCCTTCATCAGATTTTGATGGCGTATTGTACCACATCTCTAATCCTAATGGGGACAAGACCAAGGTGATGGTTAGCATCTCCCTGAAGTTTTACAAGGAGCTCCAGGAACATGGAGCTGATGAGGTAAGACTGCCACTCACACACACTGAAAAAGAGGGGATGAAAAAAAGTAACCAAAACGAGGTATATTACTGAGTCAAATATTATATCTAAGTCAATGAAAAAGTTTACACACACTGAAGCTACCATGACAATCGCCATTTAAGGAAATAGAACAGCTGCTGAGGCTTTGAGTGGAAACAGGAAGTGAGTTTGTGTGTCTCACCTCAGTTAAGGAAGTCCTGACTCTCTGTGTGTGTGTGTGTGTGTCAGTGTGTCTCTGCGTGTGCCTGCAGATGTATGTGTTGGCAGCCCTCCAAGACCTTTCCATATTGGGAATATTTGTAAAATGTGGAATGCTATAAGTTCTGACTCCTCAACTGGATTTGCATATTCCGTACAAACAGTAAAAAAGTCTTTTCATTCCATAACTGCAGGTATTTACTATGGGTAAATGGATACCTTTCATTATTACGGTGTTGTAAAAATGACCCCATCAATTACCTCTCAAACCACCTTTTCTGACTCTGTTGCACAACACATTTGTTTACATATCTCTGTTTTGAAGAACCGGCCCTACAATCTATTGGGAAATACATTATTTATTTATTTTTTACAATCAAAACACTGGGGGTCTGTAAAACCAGCTGTCCTTTATTTTATTATAAAATTAGGGCCTGTGTGAAATTGTGCTATGCATTAATTGTATTATTGATAGTGTCTGTACAATTTGTATTAAATCTCTACAGTTTTTAAATTAAGACCACTCATTTATGTCTTTATTAAGTTGGGTAAATAGTGTGCATTTTGCTAACACTGGATTGTACTTTTTGAAAATTATAGCTGCTGAAGAGAATCTATGGGGTTTTCTTGGTCTCACCAGAAGCTGGTAAGTTACTATTTGACTTTTATTTAGACAACGTAGTCAAGCACCTCAGGTGTATGTAAAGTTTATAAAACTGGTGATCAAGTACGTCCATGAGACTTGTGATCTTAAAAACGATCTGAGGACTTAGACATAGATTCTCAGAAACCAGTCCATGTATGCAGTCTAGTTCAGACTATTCACTGTATATTCCCTGTCTTTATAAACTTTAGGTCTGTGTAAGAGTCTGACACACATGATTATTATTATTATCAATAATAATAAAGAATTTCCACCTTTAAAATGCAGCTTATTTACTCCTAAAAATGTCTTTGTGCTTCAACTTTTTCCTATCCATCAGGCTACAATGTGTCACTCCTGTATGACCTTGATGCTCTACCAGCCAACAAAGATGAGGTCGTTCATCAAGCCGGAATGCTCAAAAGAAACTGTTTCGCCTCAGTCTTTGAAAAGTACTTCAAGTTCCAGGAGGAAGGAAAAGAAGGGGAAAGTAGGGCCGTTGTCCACTACAGAGAGGATGAAACCATGTATGTATGATGGAGAGTTTTTGATTATTTGTCTAGAAGCAGAAGGAATTGTATTGCCTAACAGGTCAATTATTTTAAATGTCTTATGTAGAGACAGAAATTTATACTTTTCAATGGTAGAAAAGGCAGGCGACGGCCTATAACCAGTTCAAACCATAGGTTTGAGCAACTACAAATCTCTTCCAGCTCTTGCAACAACACTATTGAGAGCAATAGTAAAAGTGTGTTAAACCACATGCTGTGGCAACTGTGATGCTTCAATGCATTCTTGTCTTAAAGAAAAAACACTGCAGGACTAATACTGTTCAATGACAGGTCATTAATCTGATTATAATACAGTATTACAAAGGCAGCATATTAGACAAGTTAATAAAAATGCTTGGCACTGAATATAGTAATGTAGTAATTTAGCATTTTAATTTTATATATGCTTGTTCAGCATTTAATGCTTTATTTTTTATTTACATTTGCATTTTCAAGGTATTATCCCATTTTAAGATGTATATAATTTATAATATCGTATGCTAAATTAAACTAAAAATAATTTAAGAAATATTGTGTTTTTAATCACCATACAGTATTTATTATTCAGGTGATCCAGTTACATAACGTTTCAACGTTTAAAGGGTTTAAAGGTGTATAGGAAGGTAAGATTTTTGTTCAGCTGAGAAAGGTCTGACAGTTTTTCTCACTTGATTTGTCTCCTTTGTCAGGTATGTGGAGGCCAAGAAAGACAGAGTAACTGTGGTTTTCAGCACGGTGTTCAAGGATGATGATGATGTCATCATTGGCAAAGTCTTTATGCAGGTTTGTGAGGCGAACATAATGGGGCCTATTTTTTGTTGTTGTTTGCTTTGCTGTGAGTTTCTTTTAAAGTAGAATCTAAAAGTATTATGGTACAGGGCAAGACCTGAACTCTGACCTCCACCGAGGCAACAGCACCCATCAGTCCTATACAGTTTACACTTCATGTGTTAATCTGCAATGATCCCGTCTCAATAATTCCTTTTGTTCATGGCAATCACACCACTGAATCTGCAGTTTGCCTCTAAATGTATCACATTTTACTAATACAAACTGCCATACTTTCTACTGCAGACAATTAGCATCAGGTAAAAAATGTATCTTTGCACAAGAAGTAGAACTACAGAAATGACACAATGGCAGTAAGGTCCAATTCCAAAGCAAGACTTCCACTGTTGTCTGTATAGGAGTTTAAAGAGGGTCGGCGAGCCAGCCACACAGCCCCGCAGGTGCTGTTCAGCCACCGTGAGCCTCCACTAGAGCTTAAGGACACAGATGCTGCCGTCGGTGACAACATTGGATACATCACCTTTGGTAAGCACAATGCTGTGTGGAATCAGTCTTCCTTACAGCCAATATAACTAACATTAAAATTGTTCTGGTTATTTTGAGAGTGTGACTTTGTTGTTTTTTTGTTTTCACAGTTCTCTTCCCACGCCACACCAATGCCAATGCCAGAGACAATACCATAAATCTCATCCACACCTTCAGGGACTACCTGCACTACCACATAAAGTGCTCTAAGGTTGGTTTCAACATTTCTGCTGTTAGAAAAAAAGTTTTTCATAAGGTACAAGTAAACAAATAACACCCTGCGCCAGCTCAGATATTTTAATATACCGCGTTTTATTTAAACTCTTGTTTTTATATACTCCTGAAAGTGAAAGAATACAGTTGTTCAACATTGTTGTTTTAAATCATTTAAAAAATAATTGAAAAAATATTTCCATCAGTAATTTTTGTTTTTATCAATTACTAGAGATTTCAGACAACCCCAAGGTTGAAAATGACTGACTTAGACACTGGTTGTACTGAAGACTGTTGAGTCTCCTTTAAATACAGGTTGAAGAAAAGAAGGTGGTCCAGTTGTCAAACATTCTTTACAATAGATCCCCAGTTAAAGAAAAAATTAAGAAACTATAGGAGACCTTGTTCTTCATCCCTTATTAGTCATACATTTTTCTGTTGCTAGAAGCTTTTGTGTACACATGACACATGGGCTCATGCTTTAAATGCCTCTGTTAATGGACTTGTCAACACTGTAAACAATAATCAGAGGTGTTTGCTTTGCGTAACTTATATTGGTGTTGGCATTTAGCCCTTGTCTTGTTTGCAGGTTTCTGCTGCTCAGACGGCAAATAATTGAGAATGAATGTTGAATGTTTCATGGTCAGACATGAGGGAGTCTGCGTTGGCGTCACTATAGCCAAACCCTGTGTTTAAGAGTATGCACGGGACAAACAAACTCAAGTGACAAATATGAATACTTCATTCCTGTTCATGTCTTTCCCACAGGCCTACATTCATACACGCATGAGGGCCAAGACATCAGATTTTCTTACGGGCTCGACCTGATGCTGAGAAGAAGGAAATGAAGACCATTTCGTAAGTAAACTCTGGTTCCCTTTCATTGGCAGGGATCTCTCCTGTTTCTTTGGTAAAGGGGGGTGGAGGGGTAACCAGAAAGAGAGAACATGCATGAGGAAAAAAGTGGAAAAAAGCCAGCTGATAAATTCTCCATGACCAGAGATGGAAATCCCTCCTTTTGAATCAGCACATTCATTACACAAACAAACAATAGAGCACCTCCTTATTTATGTTGACTTTCTCTGTGTTTTAAATGGTTCACCAGTGATTCAGTTTTCCTAATCATAATGCATGGTCAGCTGCATTATCCACTAAAGGCAAACCACAGCGGTGGACTTGAAGCCAACCAAGTCCAACATATTAAGGTGGACCACAGTTAGCTTGTTTTATGCAACCCAGAGTTCAGATGAACTTTCACAAGAATGTGGAATACACAGGGGAATAAACCCTGGTTTGTTTTAAGCTGAACAAACATCTGAGTATAAAAGAACTAGAGCTTCACACAACTCTATAATTCTATCTACCAATATAAAAACACAGGACCAGCATCAGCTCCAATATTTGCTGACGTGATTTGATTTTGATTAAATTTACAGCTTTTACAAAATCCCTATTTCCGGTACTATAACTCGCACATGTAAATCTTTACATGTAGCCATATTTTAAAAAGAGCCTGGACGATGTTATTCCTTGGCCCAGTGGTCTGTTCTACCCCCAGCCCTGAAACAGGTGGGAAACATGGTGTGACAATGGAGTCTTTGTTCTGCAGGGAAATACCAGTCCCACACACATATGAGTCATGTGTTTAGCTGCAAGGTTTGCAGACGTGTGATGTAACCTAAACATGTACGAGTCAGACTTTAATTTGTTTGACGAAGACGAGATACACTGTTCCAAATCAAGATTGTTTACCAAGGGTTATGGTGGAGGAATTTTCTTAACAGCATGAGTGCAGGTGCACAGATAATTAAACAAAAGGTTGTGTGTTAAGAGTTGACAAAGGTCTTGTAGTAGATGAGAACAGTCTTGTAAAATGTTAAACTTGAGTTTATCACTAACTTAACACAAAGACTGCAAACATCATGTCTGATATAACCCTGTTTGATTTGTCTTTTTCAGAGGAAAGACCTTTTCCCGTTAAGGCTGATCTTGCGTAGAGAATTCCAAACTCATGGACTGGCTCTCATTGTGACTCGACATCACAGTGGACACGACCACCTCGCATCTTAAAAAATACACCTGTCCAGCTCCACATGTGTGTCCATTGTTTTTTCATGGGGGGTGGTGTTCTGGGGGGATTTCAAAAAGCCCTGGTTTGAAAAAAGTTGAACAAAATTGACACTTTTGCTTTGCGTAGTTAAAGAGATAATTGTAAATGCCTTATATAAATATATGTATGGAAAAGAACATTTTTGATATGTCTTTTACTGAATTCTATACGAAAGCTGAATTTAGTCCTTAATTCTCTGTGCTTTTGTCATCTGTTCAATGGTCATTTAAAAAAAAATAAAATAAAACCTTTCTTCCACTAAAACTCATCTTGACTTCTCGTAGATGTTTTTACTGCGTCTATCAACGTTATTTTGGACAAACATAAGTCCACTTGCAGCTGACATTCATTTCTATTAAGTGTTTGTTAACATTTTCCTTTTTTAGGATTTACTTAGCTTTACATTTTGCTGGTATTTCATGCTTAAATGACTTTAGATAAGGTAAAAAAAAAAAAAAAACGAAGAATACTAAAGTATTTTTAAAGTGGGTACATCCATGGAGGAGGGGTGGTGCTGGACAGCAAGGAAAACTGTAAAGGATATGTTCACCTGGCAGAGACAGCTGAATGGGATCCACAGGAAGTTAGGCTGACTAAATGATAGAGATGTAAATGTAGAAGTTTGGGACCAGAGGTGAAAAGAAAATAAATAAAAAGTTACAGAAGGAAAATAGGCCTTTAAAGAAAGGTGAGGAGGAAAAAACAAAGTAGGATGACTGATGATTTTGAATATGTATAAAAGTCTTAAAGCTGAACACCACATAGTGTATGCGGAGAATTTGGCGTGTGAAAAACACTGGCAATATATACTTTACCTTCAGGTTTACTCTACATAGTCATAGTCAATACACGTTAATATTTGGACAAACTGCAGGAGCTTAAAATACCATCTCATGCAGTAGGGGCTTCAGACGTGTCAGACCAGCAAAACTGAGCACAAAGCAGTGAATAAGTCTACAGTTGTGAAGCTGACTGATACATTATTGTCAAATGGATTGTGAGGGACTGGGGGCCAATTCATATTAAGGACGAAGGCGTTTTGAAAGGAACTCTTCACACGTTCTACAAGCCACTGTCAAGATACACAGTAATGACTAAAATCCACAAACTCTAAACCAAAATTACCACACTGTAGGATTTGAGTTATACTTTTGTGAAATGAGTATCTGGATGTTGAACCAACTGTTTTCTGCTCTACTTTGGACTTACTACTTAATATAAAAAACAACAACAATAAAAACAGGGATACTCAGTGAGTGTAGACTTCAGTTTATTTTAGAGTAGTCGATGACAACTAATATGTAGGATTCACATTAGTATGAAGTACATAAACTGACATCAAACTGCAGGAGGTCCATTCAGAAGGCCTCAGAATACGGTAGTAAAGATCTATATTTATTGAGAAAACATTTTATCATTCTTGCTTTTTATCTTCATCTGATTCAGAGGAGGAAGAAGAAGATGATGATGAGGAGGAGGAGGAGGACGACGAGTTCTTTTTAGACTTTTTTTGTTTCTTATCAGTGGAGCTGTCGATTGCATTTGGAGGTGCAGCGTTTACAGCAACCTCTTCAGGCTTGATGACATCACCTTCCTCCACTAACTCCTTCTGAAAGACAGATTTGTTAGTTGGGCTGCTTTCTTGTTTTATAGGTGCTTCTTCTTTTGTTTTCTCCTGTTGTTCTGCAAGTGGGAAAATGAAAAAGAAATGTACAGGTTTTAAACATATAATTGTGTTCAAAAGTTTTCACTTGTCCCTTTATTGTGTGCAGCACGAATTGACAAAAACAGGAGGTCCCTGTGTTTTTTTATAATGAATTTGAATTCCTCTCAGATCTGTAACTTACCACATAGTACAGCATCCTCTATAGCAAACTCCAAGCTGTACATGAAAAAGACAGGAGTGAACGTGTAAGTTTTTTATTGTATTATTGTATTTGATATTCAAATGGGTCCAGTGACGATGGTAAGAAGAGTGTCTACTGCTGTATGTCCCAGAACTGGACGGAACAACATTAGTTTTCTTTTTAATTATTGTTACACTGTTCAGGAAGTCTGTACCAAACAAGTAGCCCCTTGTGTTACTTAGTATTCTTGAAGTAGCTCTCAGTTTGAAAGAGGTTGGTGACCCCTGGTCTACAGCCTACCTACAGTGTTTAATAATGTGGTACCTGATTGCCATCATTTTGCCACATACTTGTGGAAAAACACCACTTGTTCTCATACAACTGTTGCACAGGTACAACTCCACTGATTTATTATTGCAGACCAACAATTGCGCAGTGAATGCTAGAGGTACACCTGGGAATGTGTACAACCCAGCAGTAAATGCCCTGCTGCTGGCCCTCTTGATGACAGGTCTGGCTGATTACAGACCTGAGGCCTACTGTTCTGGGCTGTAAACCTCAAACAACACTGTTGCCAAACATGACTGTTGCAACTTACCTATTTATTTATCATATTAGTGCTTTAATAACATCAGACAGATTTGAGCAACATTTCTCTTTCCCACCAGCTCCACTGTCATTGGTAAACATTTCCCCCCAGAAAGTTGACATGTTCATATGACATTAAAAATAATTCTTTGTTCGGCAAACAGATAAAATGATCTTTCCAGCCAAAAGGATGCCATTCTGGCCACTCTTACCTGTTAGAGTCAGCGGTCATTCCTTGGATCAGCTGCTGATAGTTGTCGATTTCTGACTTCAGCTTCATCTTGACACACAGCAGATCCTTGTTGGTTTCTACCTGCTGCTTCAACTGTGACTTTAACTTCTCCAGCTCATCTGATAGCTTCAGTATTGTCTTATTGAGAGGATCCAGTTGTTGGCCATTCTCTTTTTCAGTGATTAGCAGGGTTTCCTCTAGGTTCCTGATCTGGATAAAGGACAGAACATTTTGACTTATAGATGTGTTGTGTTTTGGAAGACCAAAACAGAGTCGCAGCTGCATGACAATTTTAGATGTTAGTTAAAGTGTCAGGTTTGAATGGTAATGATAGGGCTGAAGGGAATACTTGTTAAATTAAAGGCAATGTCAAAAAGTCATGTTTTTATGAGGGTATGAAGTTTGCTGTAAAAAAAGTGTCAAACATCAGCTGAAGCTCTGGGCAGAATTAATTTAAGTTGTATCTCGTTTTCAGCAGACTTCTACGTAACGGAGAAGTTTTCCATAAAATACGCAGTATTGCTTATGGTCAGTTAAGCCTCTCTAGAACACACACATCTCCTGCAATGTGGGACATGAATTTACAAATCAATAGATGAAAAGTGTGAGAGATTCGATTAGTGGTAGCTAAAATGCAGAACCTTCATACTGCATTGTTAAACATACTAACTAACTAATTGTAAAAGATTAAGATAAATGCAAAATCATGACGATGAGTTTCTTATTGTTTTTATTTACCATTAACAGTAAAGTCTGGATCCTGATCTCCAGATTTTGTTTCTGCTTCTGCAGCTCCTTACGCTCAGTCATTTCAGACTGCAAGGCTTCCACGTTTTGGGCCTCGGCCACCTGGATGTTTTCAAACTGAAGAGAAAGACCAGTGCGACATATCATGTGAACACACGATACAGAAAGGACAGCACCACAATGTGAGGAAAATATATGTCACCTTTGTCTGGTACCATTCCTCAGTTTCCTTAAGATTCTTCTGGGCTATTTTATCATAATTGCTGCGGATTTTTTGGACAATCTCGGCCAGGTTGGAATTCTTGGAATCAATTTCCACAATCACTTCAGACTCTCTGATCTTCTCCTTCAGGGCATCCACATCCTCAAAGAAGAATTATACAAATTAAAGCAATCACTTTCATAATAAATTGTTGTAGATAAAGTTATAGAGCCTCACATCCTTGTGTTCCGTCTTAAGGCGAACCAGCTCTTCCTTCACCAACTCAATCTCCTTTTTCTTCTGCTCACAATTCAGCCTGGTGTCCTCAGCGGTCTTCTTCAGATCTTCCAAGTCATGTTCTAATTCCTCACGTGCACTTTTCTCCTTGTCTGTCCTGCAAACAAGTAGAGTTCCTCAGCTAAAGTCAAATACTGTACCAATATATATAAGATTTATTTTTCCGTTGTTAATAAAAGTGGTTGTTTTTTCGTTTGAATTTCAATGAAATAAAACCCACTTGTCATTGAAGTCATCATGGGCCAGTTTGCAGTTGTCAATCTGGATTAGTAATTTGGCATTCTCCATGGTGAGGTCCTTGACCTGAATAAAAAAATCCATATCATTAGGTACATAGATCAAAATATAATTAGTGATTATTGCATTCATTTATTTAAAATTATTATAAAATCCAATTTGAAAGTACACAACAGAGTGTCAAAGGGTGGTTGTCTGAATTTGAACTTCATTTGTATTGAATTCCAAATACAGTTCATTAAAGTACAGCAATCTACAATAAACAGATATGGTAAAGTAGTCAATGTAACGCCAGCTGTTTTTATAAGCTCAGATGAGCAGTTTAAAAAAATAATAATTTGGACAGCTTTAAACATTTCAATATTTTGCCCTAAACTGATGCTATAGTAACTTATGCTCTGACCTTGTCCTTGAGTGCCTGAAGAGGTTTCTCTGTCTCATCCCAGTCGCGTTCCTCAGGTGTTCTCTTTTTGTCCAGGATGTCATCGATCTGTTTCTCCAGACTGTCGTTCTCCTCTCTCAGCTGCTTCACTCTGTCCAGATATCCGGACAGTCGGTCATTAAGCCCGCGCAATGTATGCTTGTCGTCCGCGGGAGCGGCAGCAGCGACAGCAGCGACAGGAGCAGGAGCGGTAGCTCGAGCAGAG
>NC_024320.1:6151032-6158829 GCF_000523025.1 Cynoglossus semilaevis
ATGGCTGGCCGCCGGGGGGAGGGGGGGGAGCGGCAGCAGCGACAGGAGCAGGAGCGGTAGCTCGAGCAGAGCCTCTGTCCGGCTCGTTGCGGAGGACGCTGCGTAGCCCTTCCATACTGGCTACTGAAGCCCTGGAGCCTCTTCCTCCGGCTCCTCCAAACATGCTGGATGCTGTGTTTGAAGGCATGGTTGTAGGTTGATGGGTTGAGACAGAATTGACAGAGTTCACGCACGGATCTGTAGAGCGAAGGAATGAACCTGGACGATGGGGCGCACCTAGGTATGTTTTTATACCTGTATTTACCCACGGACCATCCTACGTGGATGTAATTGGCTCACGATGCTCAGCTCATCTTTGGATAAATTAGCCCGAGTTGAAATTCAAGTATTTCACGTCCAGTATTTGTGTAAACGTCGTACAGTGATTGGACGAACGCAGACGGAGGTAACGGGGTGGCGCCCCTTAAAAACCAGGCAGCGTCCCAGTGAGAAGAGGTGACACTCGAGTAAGGTTTGTGTCTTCATCATGTCTCAGCCACGGAGCTTCAGCAGCCAGTCCTACTCTCCACAGAGCACATCCACCGCCAAGAGCCAGAATCCGAATGAAAACAAGATAAACTCTACGGAAAAGTCCAAGGAGAAGGACCACATGGTGGGACTTAACGACAAGTTCGTTGAGTTGATCGATAAAGTAAGTAACTCACTTTATTTAGTTGAGTGGTTGATTTTTGTTTTAACTACACAGCCATGACAATACTCTAAATGTTGTCATGACATTGACAACAATAGTTTACGTTATTGTATAGGTTACAGTTATATTTAACATATAATTTAAGTGACAAATTGTAGCTGCTTTCTTAAATCGTGTCAGGGTCTATTTTTCATTTTCACATAAATTTGACATTTTATCAACATCATTCATCGACATCGGTTAGTTCCTCATCACTACTGGCTGTCAAAAAAGACAGTTATCAAATTACAAGGAGTAAAGTGTATTTAAATGATACGTTTTAAAGAATAAAATAAAAATGTGTTATTTTTTCATATTGAAATGGCAACTAGGATATATCCTATATCTTTACTTTTATCCTTACTTTTAAGTATCAATAACTAGTGTAAAGAAAAAACCATGAAGTTCAAGATCAACAATATCCACAACATAGAAAATACTTCAGAATTTAACAATAAAAAAGTGTTTTAAGTTTGTCAGCAAACAGAGGCACAATAACTGTTTTAATGTTTGTGATATGTGTAATAATTAAGACTTTGATAATGGGGTGGGTATGCGCGTAACAACGTTGGCTGTGACCTGCTATTAAACCATGAATTACTTGATTTGGATGTGTACATCGGTCCCACACAATAACAACGTGAATGACTGACAAGATTTCCTTGTTTTTCTCAATGAATTATGACTTGTTTTTTAAGCTAAGGCAGCACCAATTATTGAGTAATATCATGGCATTTAATCATGTTAATTAACCTTAATTACCCTCCAACCACACCACCACCCGCGATAGTCATGCAGAGGCAAATTCCACTCACAACAGTAGCGGGCCCGCTCATTGTCGACAGTAAATTAGCACGAGCATGTGGTAGCTAACGCCCTTATCGTGTACTGCAAATACACACACACACATAGCTAGATGAAGTCACGGACAGTTGTAATTGTTGTATTTTAAAACAGACCTAAAGTTAGACTCTTGGCTAACTTACTCGAACAGTAAGACTTACCTTTCAGAGATAGCGTCGGCGCCTTGATGCCTTCTCACAATGTTCGCGGTCTTTATTTAGATTTTTTTTTTTTTACCGGCCGGCGCACTAGCGCTACCTTTTGTTCCGGAGGGTTTAACGACATTGAACTTGAGTTCAACTTGAGTTTTTTTATTTATTAATTTATTTCAATTTCAATTAATATTCTCAATAAATAAGTTGGGGCCGCTTTTATAAACCATGTTAACAAGCGAAGTATAAATTAATTGCGTTGTTTTTACTAACTTTCCTTTTTATAAGTTCAAAGACCAAGTATTTCCCCTTTTTCCACTGACATTCAAACAGAACATAGGAAGAACTTCTTCCAAAGACACAGCGTTTTATAGTGTGTCTGTAAAGAAGGGACTCTTTCCAATTACCTTTTTTATATATATATTCTTTTGTTGTTTGTTGTAATAAGAGGAGATACATGGGGATGTGCAGTGTTTCTGTAAAGAAAAAAATATTTTTATTGAAAATTTATAAGTTTCAATTTATAAGTTACACAAGACCACTTCATTTGGTTGTGGTATTTTTCTTAGTTCTTACAAAATAGGATCATTGTATTTGGTCATAATTCATCTGGAGCTCATTTCCTTTCAGAAATCATGATAAAATCATTTTTTTGAGTGTACCGTTACATCCCTAATCAGGTTGTAAACTCATTTCATGTAATGCATCCATGCAAGGCAGAGCTCAGAGGTTGTTACTCTGTCATTTTGGTTCCATTTTTGAAATCCTACCTTTTTTTCTTATTTAGTTAAACACAATAAGATCTATCTCTGTCTCAGGTGAAACATCTCGAGGATGAAAACAAAAAGCTTGACACCAAGCTGAAAATCCTGAAGGAGCAGGATGTATACGAGGGCAAAGTGGACGACATTGTGAAGCAGATCGAGAACGAACTGCAGGAACAAGTGGAGATTCTGCTCAATGACCAAGAGAAGCTACAGACAGAGCTCCGTAAGAACCAGGAGGCAGTGGAGGACATCAAGCAGAGGTCAGCACATCACAACGTACCTATTTATTAATATTATTATTATTATTATTACAAATGTTATGTCACATTAACTGGTTCCTTGAGAGACATAACATTTACCAAGTAATTGTAAAAGACTTCTATGGTGTAACAGTACGTAACTACCTGAGTTTTAACAATCAATGTCTAAAATTCATAGTTGCCTACAAAAAATCTTTTTTTATATAATACATTCAATCTTTTATCCCTAATGTTGTCAGGTACAAGGATGAGATGCAAAGGAAAGCTGACGTGGAGAGTGATTTCATTGTTACCAAGAAGGTAATGCATGGCATAGTTTCATCAGCTGTTCCTTTAAAATAATTAGTGATTTGACAAATTCATAATTTATTTAAAGAGTTTCATGCTTTATTTGTGCAGGAGGTAGACGACAGTCACTTAGAGGAAGTAGATGCGGCTCTAGAGCTGGAGGACCTGATGGGAGAACTGGACTTCCTTAGGGTTGGTTTCGATGAGGTAACGCAAGAAGTTTTATTTGTTTTTCTGTGAAATTCTTTTGTCTTTTTTTCTGGTTTTCCAAGTATCATTGAAAAACTCCTCTAATTGTTGGCTTATTAGTTGCATATATTATTTACATGTGTTAACAGTCCTAATTAAAGCCTTTAATTTTGGTGACAATTATGTGTTTGTTCGTCCTTACTGTACACGTGGCCCTGCAACAAGCGGTGAAGTGGTCAGCCAAAACCTTCGCTTTTTTGTGTCCCTCAAAAGGATCAAACTGTAGGAAATGAATGAATACAAAATACTGAACATTTTTATGTGTTTTTATTATAGGAGACCAAAGAATTGGAGTCTTTAGTCCAGAACAAGACTGTGATCCTGTCAGACAACAGCAAACGGAGCCTGGACATGGATGAGATTGTGGACGGCGTAAGAAATCTGTATGCTGGACTGGCCACTCGCAGCAGAGATGAGGCTGAACATTGGCACCAGAAGAAGGTGAAGCTGTGTTTTTACATCACTGTGTCAACATATTAATGCAGCTCTGTACTTTATTTTGAAATACCACTGATTATTTGATTTGCCCAGTTTTAGGTCATAAAAACAAACCATTAATTAATCCAGTAGGGTATGACTTACTGTATGACTGTGAGGAACTGGATATTCAACTTTTTTTTTCAAATTTGGGTTTTTCATTTCACTTGGAAATGCCACAGAAAGGTAACTAAAACTTCATAAAAAATAACAGTTGTGTTAAGGTTACTGTTTGTGACCGTCATTGTTAAAATGGTTTTATATTTTCTACCATAATCCAAAAGCTAAATTTGAATATAAAGTGATCTTACAGTGAGTTATTTGGCAGAAAAAACAGAATTAACTGAATGTGACATGAGCAGATGAAACAAGCAATGAAAAATAAGCAAATAATTTCTTAAATAATTTATCCAAACGTATTAAGATAAATATTTTACTTTTTAAACTAATTATTAAAACATTTATAACTATTTCTATGACAGTGATTTACTGAATTCCTTTAAATTGTGTTTAAATTGAACTGTATTAAATAATAATATTTTTTAAATATTGTCTTCTAGATGGATGCTATGGTGTTGTGTGCAGGACAGTCTGAACAGGATGTACGTGACTTGAAGCGGGACATCTCTGACATACAGCGTCTCATCCAGAGACTCAATGGAGAAGTGGAGGTTCTTCTAAGGAAGGTACAGATCTGACAGAATCGTTGATACAACATTTAATGTGGACTTAATCCGACGATCCTTCAGGTCTTTCTCTTCTCTCTGTATGGTTTACTGTAGGAAGAGTCTCTGAAAAGGGACATTGACAGACTTAGGAGAGAGGGAAACAACAACCTGGAGAAGGCACGGGAGGACATTGATAACCTGGAGAAGGCCTTGAAGAGGGCCAAGCAGGACTTGGTTGAAAAGATCTGTGAATATCATGAACTCATAAACCTGAAGATCGCCTACGACATTGAGATTTCTACTTACCGTAAGCTGCTGGAGGGCGAGGAGGAGAGGTATGATGTGGTCATCTTACCTACATAAGTATGTTTCACATCAGTCCAGATTAAATTATTCTCTCACTGACATCTGTCTCTGATCCATCTCCACATAGAATGAATGAACTGCAGCTCCACACAGGTGAGGACTTTAAGAGAAAACCACTTTGTCATGTAATGAGTTTGCAATTGGGTGTTAGGAGAATACCTCGCAAAAGTTCACTCTAAACTCAATCCTCTCTTTTGCTCAGATTTCTGAAACAAACCAATCCAGGAGGCAGACATTCATCTGTCAGAGAACCTGAAGTCCCTAAACCTGAACCCAAACACCCAGCCCCCAGGATACGGCTCTTGGTCCGTGTAGAGGTTGATTCAGACCGAGTGGTGTCCCGGAGTTTATATTATATCCAGGATTGAAAGGGAACTGTTCATCACTGCTTCATTGTTACAACAACTATTGGTGTGCCATTAAAATAATGATCCAACATTCTCATTTCTAACTATCGTTTGTTGTCCAAACTTGCTCAAAGGTAGTTTTTTGTGATTTAGCCCAGTTCATTAAGGTGCAGTGATCTTTTTTCATTCTATAATGTTGTGTTTCAGAGTTACCATGGCAGACCCCCAAGCTCTCTTGCTCCTGGTACAACTGTAGCCCTAGTGTAACAAAGATTCCTTATCATATCTCAACATGTGGGTAGTTCAAACCTTTTTTTGTTCTGCTGCTGCTGCACAATGTGAAGAATTCAAGTTGCAGTGAGTCCTCATATAAAGTGGTCCAGTAGTCAGAGGATCACACTTGTAATTGTGGGATTGCCACCTTAAGTTCACAAAAAAAAAAAAGTTAACTTATCAACTACAGTATATTTGTAAAATACAGCTAGGTGATGAGCACAGTGATATTACTATTACTTCAACTATACATGTGTGCATATAAATACTGTACATTTTATTGTCTTACCTACACTATATACATTAGTGCTGCATGCTGTGATAAAATGGTTGAGATTGGTTAATTCAACTACTACAATATTAGAAATTGCAAACATTGATTCTACTTGATTAATTGTTAACGACTACAGGAGGACAATTGATCATTTTAAACTGTGTGTTTTTTTTTAACTTAAAATATTCAACCTGGAACTTGTAATAGTAACAATACTATTTTTCAAATGAACTAGGACTTAAAAAGTAAAAGCTTGCAAAAAAAGGGCATTTCTACAAAGTTCAAACCCAAAATGCCCTGCACTACTGTTACAGTCACACAGAAAACTGTACTGGTGCTCGATGCTGCGTCCCAGGGGTCCGTTTCTTGAAGCGGACTTAGAGTTAGTTAACTCCGTATTAGAGGGAACTCAGACCTTCCGGTTTCCTTTTCCGTTTTTCTTCGCAATCTATTATAAAACGGAAACTGATTCGAATATCAGCCCACATCTCTAAACTTATCGTAGTCGTGCTCTTAGCTCGGAGCAACTACATCATACTTCGGTAATTTCCTTTATTACGTCGGTGATGCTGAAAACGTATTTTTGCAGCGTTGGTGTTGCGCTGAAACGAACACTTTCAGCAGAGCTCTGTGAAGAAGAGTGCAAGTTTGACATTGGTCCATCACTACTGCAACACGTCAGCAAAGAGATAAATTAAAACAGTATTAAAATCAGTAGTTAAATTATAATTTCATACATAAAACTGCCGTTTGTCATTTGAATGTCATTTTCCTAATAGTCCACAGCAGTGGGGGCAGAATTTATTCTTCTCTGTTTGTACTATATTTTTGTATTTGGTCTTAATTTGCTGCCACGTCCTTTTTATCCCTGTTGGGTTAAACCTGAATTAAAATTTAAAACGGCCAGGTGTGTTCACGGCGAGAGATGTGTATTGATAATTTTACAATAAATATCTCTGAACAGTTCTGTAATTAACGAGCATGAATAAGTTTCTCATCAATACTCACGCGTTCACTCTGTTACCAAGTGTTTTCACTGTCGTCTGCGGCTGTGACACTATTGCCCTTTTTATTTTACAGCGTGTCGTAATCATTATAGACATGCAATAGTAGTTCTTGCTCCAATGGAGTGAAGCAAAAGGTGCGGACATGACATGGTTTGTTACCTGTGCTCAACTGAGGCAGCCTTCATACGTAGTCTTATGAAGGCGACTACGTATGAAGGCATAGTCGCCTTAGTGGGGCTAGTCGAGCGCCACTCAGTCGCCTGAGTGGCCACTCAGACTGAACTCAACTCAGATTGTAATCAGCCGTGGTGAAACCGAAAAGTCAGAGTTGGACTCACCGGCTTCCGGAAGCCAGAGCTGTAATAAAGCATACTGTTAAAGCACTTTGAGCTACATGACTGTACAAAATGTGCTATATAAATAAAGTTATCATTAAATATTAAAGGAGAAACAGACCGAGGGTTCTAACATTTCATAACAAATCAGAGGAGGGTTTGAACCTGCAACTGTTTTGAGGCAGGCATAAATCTCATATCACATCAGCCAGACCAGCACCTTGACCACAGGGATGACCAACCTGTAAATAAACAAATCCACAGTATCGTTTAAAGGCAAATAGGGTATTCGTGTAAAGAACAAATGCATTAAAAAATATGTGTATATATAGTCTTTATTGTCATTGCAACACAGGGATAAAACACAATTGAGCCTCTGCTTTTAACCCACCACCCAGGTGAGCAGTGGGCAGATGTTTTTTTGTAAGCCCCCAGGGAGCAGTGTGTGTGGGGACAGTGCCATGCTCAGGGCACCTCAGTGGTAACTTGGCAGCTGGTGGATTCGAACCTTAAGCATTCCAGACCCAAGTGTGCTTCCTTAACCACTAAGCCACCACTGCCCTTTACAGTTGTTTACTTAAAGAACTTTCTGTAGACGTTTTGAGGAACCGTTAAAGCATGATTTAAATAAATGAAATAAATAAATACAGATATTTATGCAAAGTGTAAACAGAGATAAGTGCCTACACATATTTCTTAAAATAACAAAGGCATTTCCTCAAAGGCTGCAGCTGTGTTTATGTGAAAGAGATCTCTGTGGA
>NC_024320.1:6158900-6262833 GCF_000523025.1 Cynoglossus semilaevis
CAACATTATTCAGACAATGTCTTCGAGATGCCCAGAAAGATAATCAGGTGGAGAGGTGTATCAATCATCAGTAGGTACAATTCAGAACGTTCTGCCAGTGAAACAAATTACAAGTCACTCTTAAAAATCAGTCTGGAAGTATTAATATATCTTTTAAAGTATTTATATATATTTTAAGTATCATGGCAGCTAACCTCCTTAACTACTGTAGGTCTGAATAAGAAGCCCATGTTTTGTTTTGTCTATTTGTGATGATTATAATCACATTTATTATAATAATTAATTTTAGCAACAGCAACTCAATCAAATTATATTACTTTATTTCACCCATTACCTTAGTAACCACATATACACAAACGAGTACCTTTGCTAAAAATATGAATTGTACAACTTCTTTATCAACACAGTGAGTCCTAACCTTAAACCCCAGAGACTCTCTCCGTTGTCCTTCTCAAATATTAATCTCAATCTCAGAGAACCATCATTCTGCATGACACAGAACTTTGTGTTCACCTGAAAAGTGTACACGTTTTCCTCAGGGGTCATTTTCGCTGTGATTCCTGCGTACTTCTTCTCCACCTGCCTCTGACTTTCTTCAAGAGCTTGATAGCTGGCTCAGTGTACTGCTTGTTGGAAAGACCCAGCACAAGTGGTACCACTGCCATGCTTCCAATGCCAGTGCACGACAGAACAATGTGAGTGGTAGAGCTCCACTTTGTGTCGCTAATCAAAAATACTATGCAGGCATGCATGTAAATGAGATAGGGCACCCAGCAGGCAAGAAAAGTCAGCGACACAGCCACCACGCAGCGTGTGTAACGCAGATTCAACCTGTGCTCCTTGTCTGACACCTTACTGCTCCGATCCACAGAACGATGCAGACGACACATGTCCTTCAGCTGGCTGCGAGTGATGCTCAGGACATGTCCAGTCAGCCCAGCAATGAGCAGGATGGCAGGCAGGACCAGTCCATACACTTCTAGATATATGAAGGCGTTGGGAAAGACTCGTCGATATGAGCAACAGACGGTTCCGTTTGCCGAACAGTTTGAAAGGAGAGTGACATTTTGGTCATGACAACAGTCGTTCCAATCCGGTCCTCTCCAGTTATTCCACCCGAAGGCCGGGAGACAGGCATAGAGTAGTGGAGGCACCCAGACAGCAAACAGTGCTAAGGGAAAGCTGTGGCGCATCCATAAAGTGTTGTAATGCAGAGGGTCGACTATGCAAATGTAGCGGTCATAGTGAACCATTACTAGGTTGAAAAGAAAAGCCAGAAAGAGGAAGTTTGGAAAAACATGAGCCATCAGACAGGAGCTAAAACTCAGCTCCCGGTTCAAGCCCATTAAAGGTATTAAAGGCAGGGCTACACCTGTGCACAGGTCTGCCACCAAGAGGCTGACAAAGAAGTAATTAGTTGTATTGTGGAGCTGTCGGTTACAGGCGATGCCTAGGATGATGACGAGGTTGGCCAGGATGATCGAGGTGGACAGTGGTACAGTGATGGTGTAGATCAGCTGCTTTTCAGAGAAGTGAGCATAGAAGTTGGTGAAGGCCATCCTCTGTGGAATCTGGAGACTTCCTTTCACGGACTCCCAGTGTCAAGTGTCAGTCTCTCTGTATGGAGTGACAGATGAGATATTTAACTGAGAAAATTAAATGTGGTCTTTTACAGATTCATTTTGTGACAACTGGGGTGATCATTTATGAAAAAAAATTCCATAGTTGCTCAAAGGCTACATGCATGTTAAATACTGTAGATTCCACTGTCTCTTAGCCCTGATTAGGGCCTCAACATGAAACCCTAATTCATTCATCTGTATGACCATTTATTTAACTATGAATCTTCTACACCAGTGGTTCTCCAACTTTTTCTACTCTGTACCACCTGAGAAAACAGTGAGCTCTCTGAGTACCACCATGATGACCAACATTAGCTCATTCCACGTTCACCTTGCAAGTGATCCCATGATTCCATGCTGCCTGTGCTTACATGAGCAAGACTTGCATTGCAGCAAAAAATAAATAAAAAGTAACTAAATAAAAAGTTCAGAAATCCTATTTCATAATCTCACAAGTAGCTACACATTTTTTCTAAATGTATTAATTGTGAATGATTTGTTTCAGATTTATTCAATTGAAAATGTAAAAATATGAATTTCCCCTGCTTACCACTAGAGGGCGATCATAGTTTGAGAACCACTGTTCTACACTAAAAAACACTTTGGTCCTTTACCTCTAGGTAATGTTACTTTGTCTACCAAATATTGGGAAACATTGTTAAAATCACTTATGTTATTATTTGAACAATCACCTTTATTCACTTTATCAATTATTCATATTTTTCTGGAGTCTTTTTCTTTCCCTCCAGTCAAACTAAACAATACAAGCAAGTTTACAAGCAAAGTCTCAGTGAAGAGAATTTTATATTATTAAAGAAAAGATTCAGATCAAACGAGTTTTGGTTGCATCTGACATTGGCTTTCTCCCTAAAACAACATAAAAATTGGATATAAATAAAGCAACAGACTGACCTCTGTCTTACCTTTGGGAGGATGGTGAGTCTTTTCATCTGCCCTGCGTCATCTGGGACTCAAACAAATCATATCACGCTCTATTTCCACTGAATGTGAAATCCCCCACTCGCAGCTTCCAATAACAACTAAACACTAAAGCAGTTTTTATATTAATTTCTTTCTTTTTAACCAGAAGAGAATGAAGCTGACGACTCATATGGTTCTTCTGGTCTCAGAAGAGGAAGTGCATACTGACAGAGGAGGAGGCAAAGAAGCCCTCCCCCAGAAAACCTCTGGGGAAGGGTGGTGAGGAAGCTGTGTTGATACTGTCCATAAGCCAGCTTGCGACAGAGGGTTTGTGGGTTTGTATGTTTTCAATCATTATTATGAATGTGTGCTTGTACAATTACCACAAACTGCACTGTGTGGGTAAAACCGATTTTGTTGTTTGATAGCAGAACAGAATGGTAAAGCACTATACATAAAACTGAATCAGCAGTAGAATCCAGCTTAATGCTGCATCGTCACCCCCAGCCCAATTATTGTTGGGCCCAATTATTGTTGTCAAAAGCTGATAGGTCTTAGTGTTAAACACTGTTTGACAAACGTATTAATAGTGGGAACGGTATTTCCATTGCATTTGGTTATAAACTGTTCTCTTAACCATTTCTTTTCATTTAAATTTGGTATAAGGTAATGTAGGTATAAACATATTCTGACCAACACCATTTTAGGGTTTTATTGTGGCTGGTCCTATGGTACTCTTGGATGGTTCTAGGTGTCAGTAACATTGCCCAATAGTGCTGACATTCCTAAATGCTAATATGTAACAAATGTTTTCATAGTTTTGACACATTTTCATGTCATTCTCTTTCCTGTAAGTCAATTTTTTCTATTTATCTTAGTATACTGGACTAGAACCTTTTGGAATACATTGATTTAAATATGCTTTACGGAACCAAGACACACAAGTGTCCACTTCACTGGCATGACATATTGGATTACTTCAGATGGTTATTTTATCTTAGTTAATCTTATTCATCTGTTTTGTTTTAAAACATTATTTCAGTAATTGATGCACCCGGGTCTCAGCAGCAACATTCCCTAAGTAGGTCAAAACTATTGCTAAGATGTGTTTGTGAATTTGCTTTGATCCTGGACAGACCTTAACATATACACACACAGCTGACTATACGTTACATTTTCAAACAGTTGCCACATTTCACCTAATATATATAAACACAGCTTAGGATAGAATACCAGTTGTGACATGTTTTGTAAGCCCAGCATTGTGGACTCCTCAATATATTTCACAGCAGACGGTTCTGCTGGCAGAGATAAATAAAGTTCAGTCAGATAATGGTTTCTAAACACATAGTTGAGCTCGAAAGCATCTGGAAAGACGTTACAGAGGTACGATAAGCTAGACATGGAAGCATTTAAACATTAGAAAGGGGGAGAAGGATCATTTGTCTTTCCTGGAACATTTGGTCTCATGCAACAGAAACTGAAACAATTAGACATGTTTACAAATAGGGAGAAAAACTACATTTTATTCGACTTAATGTAGCTGGTGTAGTTGTCTTACAACTGGAGTGTAATGGAATCGATTCCAAACTTGGTAGTTTAAGACAAAGCCTGTGCTTTGAAAGTGCTTTGCTGGGAGAACTCCCAAGGTGCACCGAGCAGACGCTTTTCCTTATAGTAATCATTGACTGAGACAGACACTACTAGTCAGAGCAGCAGTACATTACCACACGTTTAAGCAGGACAATATAGTTACTTGTGTTTTACAATTGCTACAAAAATGTTTTTGTGCTAACTGACATTTGTATTGAGGGGACGAGTAATGGATCACAATATCAAACTATTACTTTTATTTAGGTTAACACTTGCACACTAACACTTATGCTAATACTTAACCTGACACTACTAATAACAATTAAAAGACAGGTTTAAAAAGATTTGAGTTTTCTAGTAGATCACATTACTTAAGTGGTAAGTATACATGTCTCCAAACACTGAAGAAATATAAAGTTTTATTTATTTTAATGCCTAAAAATATATTTAGACATTACAGGAGGGCAATTTGATTAGTGTAAATCAAGTAAAAAAACTAAAGTTAGTTAAATATACTGATCACAGGTGGGGAAGGGGAGGGGGTTGTCTAGCAGACTGGCCGAGAGGGAACGTGGTGGTGCGGGTGGGTGTGTAAAGCTTGTGATTCTTATAAACCGTATTTGATATTGTTGTATAATATCCCATTTTTCATTGTGCATCCGAGAGGGAACGTGGTGGTGCGGGTGGGTGTGTAAAGCTTGTGATTCTTATAAACCGTATTTGATATTGTTGTATAATATCCCATTTTTCATTGTGCATCAATTTAAAATAAAAAAAATGAAAAGGTAAAATGTATATATAGCCCGAACATGTCACATGTATGGTCGTTCTTTCTGACCAAACTTTGGGAGACACTGGTTGCACTATTGGCAGTAAAGGCCCCCATTTTGTAAACCGTTGTTATTTGCAATATGACTATGAGTTTGACCTCTGTGAGCTTGCAGCAGAAAAAAAGCACAAACCTAAAACATTATTGAATGACTTTATCGCGTGCACACAAAATGTGACGTCATCTTGAAGCCACCTATTTAAATTAAAGTATCCACAAGTGTGGGGCGTTCACGTACCGTTTAAATGCAGGAACACGCATTTGCCATAATTCCGATCGGCTCTGAAAGCAGCATAGTCTACGCACGCGCAGAGGGTGGAACCGGTAGATGTCCTGACGGAAAGGTCTTTTTGTTTGGGCCACTTACACTCGACAGTTGCTTTGATTCCCTGGGTTATAAACCATTTTTTATCTGCATTAATTTCGGTGAGTATTTGTACTCAAGCCTTCATAATTTTCGTAAAATTGTAAGAAATGCTGCGATACGTATGGTACACGAGGTTAGAAGGTATATATAAAAAAAGAATTTATCTCCAATCAAAATGGAAAACGTCCATGCAGAGCTGGCGCACGGCTCTTTATTTGGTTAGCTTAGGCTCGTTACTCAGCGAAGCCTCCTCAGCACACAAATGAGTGTAGTGTTAATACAAAACAGAGGGCATTTGTTATTGGGTGGTTGTTTGGTGCTAGTAATACGCACCTAACTCGTTGTATTGTTTAAAAAAATAGTTCCATCAGCGATTGTGAAGAGTTGTTCAGTTGTTAGAAGGCCCGGCTAAGCAGTGCTACTAGAACGCATGGTCAGGCCTGAAGTTAGCAAATGCTAACGTTTAATTTTGTCGTTGGAGAAAATGTATTTCGCCACACGATTCTAGCCTTGCAATTTATGCATCAACTAACTGTGTCGTTGTTGTAGGTTTACATTGATATCTAAATTAATAGCACAGGCCCTAGATATAGTATCCCTGCTTCTATTGTCTGACTTTACGGAGTTGTCACTGAGGAATGTTAGCTCAAATCGCTAGTTGTTATGAGCGTAGAACGATTTGATTTATAGAAATATTAATCGACAAAGTGTCGTTGCGTGGTAATCTGGGACAATACAGAGAATATTAGTCGTTTTAAAGTGTTCTCGTCTCTAAAACATTCAACCAGGAAGCCGAGGTATTTTTTTTCCTTAAAAACAACTTATGTTTTTAAATCTAGGGGGAACACAGTTTGCTCAAAATCAACAATAAATAGGGTATAATATCAAAAATAACTTGTTAGGTTTCAGAATACATGCTAAAATTTCTATAAAGTCTAATTATTGAGATGGCAGTCAGAGATGGAAATTTGGGTGGGAAATGTAGTCAAATCGTTTGATTTAAATTCAAGAAGTTGTCTATCTTTGAACACATCCATCTATCAACAATATATATATATATATTTAACTTGTAAATGTGAGTTATGCAACAAATACAAACAACACCTATATATTTTGCCACACCTCTTTGGGTATTGACATGTTTGGTTCAAGTATGTTGAAATATGCAAAAACAAGTTTGTCTTGTGTCTCCTAAAAGGTGTCTTTTATGAATAATCAAAAGCAGCAAAAGCCAACGCTAACAGGCCAGCGTTTCAAAACGAGGAAAAGAGGTTAGTATAACATTTGTAATACAGAGTATAATATAATCACATAATATGTATTAGCTTTTTATTTTGTTTTAGCAACTTGACTGTGAACCTTAGTTGGCCTTGTGCATAACTTTGTTTGGAATTTGTGTGCTTTTGTCCGACAGATGAAAAGGAGAGGTTTGACCCTTCTCAGTTTCAAGAGTCAATCGTACAAGGCTTGAATCAAACTGGCACTGACTTGGTAGCGGTTGCGAAGTTCCTTGATGCCTCTGGTGGCAAGCTTGACTACCGCCGGTATGCAGAGACCCTCTTTGACATCCTGGTGGCCGGTGGTATGCTGGGTGAGTCGCCCCAGACAATTAACAAACTGGTCAGCCTGTAATCAGATTCAAATCAGTGGGTTAACAGACAGAAGGTGACAGAATGTTCATGGTGTATGCAGTTGGTTGTCTTGTGTGTGGGGTTAATTTATTTGTTTTGGTGTGCAGCCCCGGGGGGTACTCTATCTGATGACATGATCCGTACTGACTACTGCCTTTTCACGGCACAAGAAGACCTGGAAACAATGCAAGCATATGCTCAGGTACACTGCTGCTGCTGACTGCTTATTCTTCATAAACAGGCCAGCTCATTGAGTTGCTTGTTGTCTGGATATACTTAATTTATTTATTTTGTATTCCAAATAGGTTTTTAACAAGCTGATCAGGCGTTACAAGTACCTGGAGAAAGGTTTTGAAGAGGAGATCAAGAAGGTGAGGGTCTTAATTAAATTATTTTTTACTACATGTGAAACCCAAACTTAGTCTTGGCACTTTAGCAATTTGGTTTAGCAGTTATTTGTCAGTTGTCTTACGATGAGTCACAGTGGATTGTGTGCAGAATCAAACTGTTGTCCTCTGGAGATACACAATATGCGATCCAATTTATTAATTGCTGATGATGTGTCAATTTGTATTGTTCTAATAATATTCATGCAGGTTCTTATCAAAGGTGGGGGAAAAAATGTCTTCGGTGCACGCAATCGACCTTAGAAAAAATCATTATTAAAATCCTTGTCTTTTATGTCTGTCTATTAGGTAAACACTAGGCTTGGTTGAACCAATCAAGGGGGTTGGAACCTAATATGCCCATAATTTGCATGACTGCATGTCATGTATTTTCCTCAACCAGTTGGCTGATATAACCTAGTGGGCATAGTCTGCAGATGTTATTTTAGAGATTTAGTCAACATAGTGAAACGGGACACGACTCCAAATATTAAAGATAATTCTGTTATTATTTTTAATTGTGGATTAGTTGGCTTATTGGTTTTATCATTATAGAAAAAAAATATATTCAACAATCTTTTTTTTGTCATTTGACAAGTTATTTATCCTTGTTGTAACACATCCAAATGACATTTGTATCCCCTCAGTTGCTGCTGTTTTTAAAGGGGTTCACTGAGTCTGAGCGCAACAAACTGGCCATGTTGACTGGTATCCTGTTGGCCAATGGGGACATATCAGCCTCCATCCTGACCAGCCTCTACAATGAGAACCTCGTCAAAGAGGGTGAGGAACCAGATCTCCTGGTGAAGTTGCAGCTATGAATCACCAAACTCATTATGTGGCTCATTTGAAGAAAAAAAAATCTTTTTTAAAAATGGCCTGGCTAAAACAGTATAAAGTACAAATCAAATAATTCTAAATTACCTTTTTGATACACTTATATTGAACCCGGTGGTACTATTGTTGTTAGTTACCACAATTAACCACATTCTTGACTTTCCACCATTTTTGTTTCAATATTTCAAATACCTTTGCATGTCCAAAGTTATGAAGATCCATAAAAAAAGAACATGATCAACATCACAACAGTTAAACACAGTAATATACTTGTTCTGTGTGCAGGGGTATCAGCAGCCTTTGCTGTCAAGCTGTTCAAATCATGGATCAATGAGAAGGACATCAACTCTGTGGCTACCAATCTCCGAAAAGTTGGCATGGATAACAGATTGATGGTAAAGATTTTTTTTCCCAATAAGAAAAAGCACTCAAGTTGGTGTCTCTATCTCAGCTACATGGTATGGTCAGCCCTGAAGTTAGCAAATAAAAAGAAAATGAGCGATCAAAATGCAAACTGGTGAAAATTCTATTGTACTAACATAGAATTGGTATAATACAGTACTATTGTAACATAACCATTGTTAAAGTGACAGCAAAATGTTTGAAAGAATTTTTTTTAAAATATTTTCTTTAAAAACGTAGTAACACTAGCAAGTCCTTGCTACCCCACAAGAAAATTGAGAGGCCCTGCCAGATTAGGAAAACAAATGCCTTAGTAATTCCCACTGAGATAGAACCTTTAACACTGAGCTGATTGTAAGATGAACTTAACTTGATTTCAACTGTTTTCCCTTTTTGCCCAAAAATGTGCCACAGGAACTCTTTCCTGCCTTCAACCCTTTTTGCCCACAAATGTGCCACAGGAACTCTTTCCTGCCAACAAACGAAGCTGCGAGCATTTTTCCAAGTACTTCACTGATGCAGGGCTGAAGGAGCTTTCTGACTTTGCCAGGAACCAACAAACCATTGGTGCCCGTAAGGAGTTACAGAAAGAGCTCCAGGAGATGATGGCCCAAGGTGAATCTCAGAAGGAGGTGAGTTGTTTTTGGTTTTGACTATCTTTAGCATAAACCATGTCTTTTTTTTGGCATAAATGAAATTGGAAACTTTGGTTGCTGTTCTGCCATGAAAATTTAGCCCATTGGGGTAAAATGGGTTCTTCAAATTTGAGTTGTACATATAAATTGACCTCGACCTAACTTGATTTTTAACTCCAATTACCACTTCCCTGATTTGCAACCACCTTCTTAATCTTAACCGCTGTTTAATTTGAAGATTGGCACAAAAGAGAGAGATGAAATGTCATCCACATGGACACTTTCACAAATGTTATTGTTCTGGGCTCACAGGATCTACTGGTGTGCTTGACTTCAAGTTTTTAAAGAGAAACAGGTGCCTGCTGTAATAACAAAGCTGTTCTTTTTTCCCCCCACCTCTGGATTGTCAGATTATTGTCTTCATCACAGAGGAGATGAAGAAGGCTGGCCTCTCTGAGCAGACCATGATTGGCATCATCTGGACCAGTGTAATGAGTACTGTGGAGTGGAACAAGAAAGAGGAGTTGGTGACCGAACAAGCCATCAAACACTTAAAGGTTTGAGACTTGATTTGGTTTTTTAAAATGGTTTAGATATAGACAAATAATCTGAGTAATTTAAAATTTTATTTTTATGTAATATAGTATCTAGGCTGTAACCCTGCATCCTGAAAATGTGTCAGTTAAAAATCAATACAAATCGGTGACTATTTGCATTGGTAAAACATAAATGAATCGCGCATCAAGGCATAAAGATAGGCTGTCATCTCAAAAAGTCAGTGGTCATACCTTGCGCCTACCCACTCTGGTACAGGAGGTGGCGGTATGCATCTAAAAACGTTGTTTGTGGCCCGCTATTAAACAAAGATGTCATGCCAAGGTAAATTTAATGTGCAGTGTTTCTGAAAAAAATTATAGTTCTGTTATTTTAAGAAAATTCACATCCAGTTGCCTAACAGAACTTTTCAACCTTGACCATAACCTGGATGACTGAGAATCTTCATAGACTTCTGTTATTTTAGTTAACTTTTTCAGTTGGTAATGGTATCTGGTATAGCACCAGAATCTTGCAAAACATACACCTTGTTATTGGTATCAAAAAAGTAATATTGTGCATCCTTTCTTTTTGCAGCAATACAGCTCTCTGCTGAAAAATTTCACCAAGCAGGGACTGTCAGAACTCAGCCTGCTGCTGAAGATTCAGGAATACTGTTACGACAACATCCACTTCATGAAGGCCTTTCAAAAGATCGTGCTTCTCCTCTACAAAGGTTGGTGGCGAACACAGAGATGCCAGAATCTTCTTGCATTCATAATGTAAATGTAGTTCATTTAGATGAGGGTTTTAAAGTGTCTCTAGAACTATATATGCTGCCTGAATATTATTTGAAAGTACTTCCCAAAATTTTAGTTTCTAAGTGTATAAAGATCTATTTAAGATGTTTTTGTCTCATTCCAATTTTCTTTTTATTTCTCCCCAAACAAACACAGTGGATGTTTTAAGTGAAGAGGCCATACTGAAGTGGTACACTGAAGCCCACATTGCCAAGGGGAGAAGTGTTTTCCTTGAGCAAATGAAAAAATTTGTGGAGTGGCTCAAGAACGCAGAAGAAGGTAAAAACTGAACACATGCTACTTTTTGGCTCTCAGCATTTTACTGTTTACAGTTTTGCCTCTAGATAGTACAGAGTGTACTTGACATTAGTAAATGTGAATTTGACTCTTCTCCCTGACACACCTCACACCCAAAATTGTGTGTCATGATTATCTGTCTCAGTATCTATTTTTTGTATGGAATGTTTTTGGACAGTGTTTAAATATGTCCCACTTATGTTTGTTTCCCAGAGTCTGAATCAGAGGAGGAGGAGGAGGAGGCGGACTAAGACCTCCATTACCAGATAACTTTTTCTTTTTTCCCTTTTTTTTTTTCAAACAATTAGCATCAGTTGAATAAGACTCTTGTAAACTCCCTATTCTTTTCCCCTGTCGCTTACACTTATATGTCCACCGACCAAAATGAAAAAGGCCTGTGTCCCTCTCCATCTAATGCAGATTTGACAAATGAAAATAAAAAATGATAAATTATACCTGCTTTATAATCTTGGTATAGTTGTTGATATGCCTTCTGTAATTGAAGTACAAAAAGACATCTGATCTCAGTTTGTTGCTTGTACCAGTTCCAACTAGAATTTGAAAAAATCCAAGTTTGCCTTTTTGCCATGTTTCTCTAATTTTGAAGTTTAATTTTGCTCAGATTACATTTTTATTCCTGTCAGGTCTTTAACATGACCCTACTTTTTTGACTTCCAAGAACACCTTGACTGCATGATACAACATGTGCAGCTCTCAAAGAGGCCTATCAAGCTGAATATTGGTTTGTACTTTGTTTAATCTGATAAAATCTTTTTGATTTTTTTTAAAGAAATAAAGACTATGAAAATTGTAGACATGCTGTGAATGATTTTTTTTTTTCAGTTGCATGGTAACACTTAATGATTTAACACAGAATTAAGTCCAACCATTGACACACTTAGTGTTGAGGAACACATAATTCAGAGCTTCTGAACATGAGTCAAGTTATGGTATTGTACAGTATTGTTTCTTGGAAAATGTACAGCTCTGTAAAAATAAAAAATAAAAAATCAGGTCTTCAACTGGAAGCCTTTTAACTGACCAGATTTACTGAAAAGCAAAAAATTAAAAAGGTTGCTGCCATTCTGTGTGAAATGTGAAGTTTCCAGTGATTTTTAACAATGGGCGACCCAAATTTTGGCAGCAAGTGGTTGTAAAGCAGGGGTCTCAGTCCGTTGCTTGACCAATGTAATGATAGTTCTGGGACATACAATAGTAGCTGCTCTTCTTACAATTGTCGTTTCACCCATTTGAATATCATTACAAGTGTAACTGATTCAACACAGTAGCAGTACATTTTTTGACCCTCTTGTTGACTAGTTTTATTTTTAGAACATACCCCATGAGCATCTTAGGTAGTTAATGGGAGCTACTGGGTGGCCCATGCACCACGTTGATGACCCCTGCTGTAAAGCATTAATCAGTTCTTTAACAAGTTCCAATATGTAAAGAAGAAAACTTTCTTATTCTCTACACTAGGAGTAGCAAGAAATACAGAGACATTTTTAAAGAAAAACAAATAAATATGAATGTCCCATCCTTCCATCCATTTTCATCCGCTTTCTTAGGTAGTTAATGGGAGCTACTGGGTGGCCCATGCACCACGTTGATGACCCCTGCTGTAAAGCATTAATCAGTTCTTTAACAAGTTCCAATATGTAAAGAAGAAAACTTTCTTATTCTCTACACTAGGAGTAGCAAGAAATACAGAGACATTTTTAAAGAAAAACAAATAAATATGAATGTCCCATCCTTCCATCCATTTTCATCCGCTTATCCGTTACCGGGTTGCGGGGGCAGCAGTCGCCACCCAAATCACATTGCACCGTACCTAAACCTTCCTGCGGGTGGTGAGTCCACTGGAAGGTATTAACCGCCCTAACCGGGATTCGAACTTGTCCAGGAGGTGAACCCTGGAGTTCCACACCAATGACAGAGACATTGCCTCTGGGCCAAAGCGCCACTAATATGAATGTCCAATTAATTAATTTCTGCTTTGGAAAGTTATACTTTTCCTGTGCAAAAATCAATTTCTTGAATTTTTCAACCTAATCATTGTTAATATTTAATTGGCCCTGCAACACTACTATAAAAAAATGTGTATAAAAAATGTAAATATGTTGCAGGTACACCTGTTTTCAAAGGTGTGTGTGTACCTGTATGTCCATGTCTGTCTTTTCCTTCAAGGTTAAAGGCTCGCCATCAAATATGGTGTGGATTTAGTCCTGGTCGTCAAACGTTTTCATCCTCTCAGAAACATCACCTATAGACATATCACATCTATTACATTCTATTCTCAGATGCACCATAAAAAGGTTAAATGTCAGAACTCTACATATTGGATGAAACTTGATTCACAAATCCTAAATGTCATTAAATCTTAAATCACAAGTTTCTGTTGTACAACATTAAACATTCAAGAATGTCAAAAATTCTGATATGAGGACTGAACTTTTAGAAACTAACATTTTTCCTGTTCAAGTGATCAGTGTCTAAATAATACTCATTATGGTATGTGACCACTAGCATTCAAGATATGTATATCACCTTCATATTGAAATCAGGTAAAATACCAATAACGAATGAATGAATTAACCAATAATGAATGAATATTGTGATAAGTAAAATACCATTAGTGAATAACGAATTAATGAATAATGGGATTAAATACCAAGGAATGCACGTAGTGGGTTTCAAGGAGGTATCAAAGAATTGTGCTTAATTACTCCTCATGCACACTAACCCTAACCCTACTACTGTGAGACAATACCAAAAATGTTCCTCCTAGTTATCTCCAAAGCAGTTTAAAAGTAGGAAACTGGACTTACCTCAAGTAAATTGAAGACGTTTCTCCTTTCATCAAAGGGGCTTCATCAGTTCTACTGTCCCGGTGGGGAGTTTAGGTATTTATCTATCCACCCCAAAGGAGGGTGTGGTGTCGAAAAAGTAGATCTGATGAAGCCTCTTGGCCAAACGTCTTCAATTTACTTGAGGCGAGTCCAGTTGTCTACGTTTGAAACTGCTTTTGAGATTATTATGATGACCTGGCTGACTGAGAATATCCACACGTATTTCCTCCTAGTTACTTCAACTCATTAAAATAAAAAAATAGCGTTTACAAGATTAACTAAAATTGAAATATAACTATATAATGGCATCAGAGTAGCTAAAAGAGGAAGACGTTTCTCACCTTTTTTCTGCACTTCAAGCTGAGCACGCAATGTTGGAATTGTAGCGGCACACCAAAGGGAAGATACGTAATACACAAACACCGAATTAGCATTAGCATGGACGACGTGTTGGCGGTCTTTTTCCAATAAACAATCCGTCTTACACACGTTCCCTTCTTTCAGTCACTCAGCTACGGTCCCTCGGCAGGTAACTAAACTGGTTTATACTCCTGTGTATTCGCCATTTTCTTCTCTTTTTCTTTCTTGTTTCTCCCTATGTTTACGTTCTTTTTGAACGTAGCTAACTCCTTTCCCGCCGCTCATATTGGAAACAACCGAAGAAGCAGAGCGTCGACACAAACTGAACGTGACCTGCGTAGCTCTTGATTGGCTGTTGAGGCGTAGACCCCGCGCCCCAAAGTGGGATTACGTCCACCGAGTGGTGCTTTCAAGTATGATAGGACATTTGAAATGTTACCGATGTGCAAAATAAGAGATTGATTAAATGTACACTCTCTTTGCCGATCTATTATCGTGTTTTTCTCACCAGGGCTACACATTTGCTTTGATTCCCCTTAAGTGTAGAGTATTGCGTTCTACTGAGTGGAAATGTTTGATAAATTGCACTGCGACAAGTGTCACCTCTCTCTGATGTGTATTTTGAGAGACAAAAATGAAATAAAACAGGTTTTTATTAACAGCACCATAATCTTCAAATTTAAAATTACAATTTAAAAATTAACAAATGAAATTGGTCAAAGTGAAATGCATTTAAATGACGTATTCAATACTTACACAATACTTAAGTCACAGGCTTTGAAAAAAAAGTAAAAAAAAACTTTTGTAAAATATCTTTTAGGCTTACTGCTGGAAACCAAAGAAGTCAATTTCTGCCACAAATCTGCCTTACACACAAAAGGTCCTGGGTTCGAGCCCCTGAGAAACCACCCACTTGGCACCTGCATGCGACAGTCTGTGTGGGTTGCCAGGTCTGAGACTGAGAATTTCTCCATTATGGGACTGCTATTTCTTTATTATAACTATTTATTTTTATTTAAAATTTTGACTTAAGAATCTACATTTCTTTTCCACCAAAGTGGCAGAAATGGGTCAGTAGTAGTCAAGTAAGCGAAGTTTACAAGTTTTTGATTGACAATGAAAACAGGTTGAAAACAGTTTGTTTTTACTGTACAAAAATATATTTATTTTTAAGCAGCTTCTCAGTAGTCACAATGTGCAAAGGACAGAACTGTCTGGGATTCAAGTACATTTTTGTACAGTGACGTTACACTTCAGATTTAGAGGTAGACATTCATAACTATGACAGCTTTGAGGTAGTGCGTAACATTTCCCACTGATACCTTTTTAGCCATAGTCTCCATGGTGACTCATCGTGAGCCATTTTGATCATATCAATGGACGTGGTAAATTTTTTAAAAAATGATTCAATTTTTTACAAATCCAAACGCATGCAAAAAAAACATACACACAAAACAAAGGCACTGTGCAACATTGCAAAAGTAAACGTATCACCAAACTTCAGATAAACAGGTCTCATCGTTCATTCACCGTGAATTTAAGCTCTAACCAAAATTTTCATCAAACAATGGACATCCTGAGAAGATGTGATCTAATCCATACTGGACAACTTCAATAACAGTCAGGCCAAGCATTGGGACATGGATGTGTCTGCTTTTCACCTGCTTCGTTGAACCAAACTGAATTTAAAAGAACTGATAAATAACCATTAGATTGAACCCCAACAGTAATACTCTGAAGTGTGAATTTATACAGTCCAATAGTCCTTCACAGGTCAGGTACAGGTCTTGCCCTTTAAAGTGCCCCTTCAAACTTGAAGTAGTTCTAACAGTATACTTGATGGTGGCGTTGACTCAACTGACAGCAGTAGGAGCTCCTCGGTTTCCTTCATGTGACCAAAGGCGACACAACTTTTTTAGGAGTTAGCTTTGCTGGTGGGCTGTACTATCCCTGCGACCAAAATACACCTTCACCTCCTCTGTGGGACGCAGCTTTACTCACGGTCTCAGGTTACAGCTCAACCAAAACAGAGTAAACAGAAAGTGCTTTTCAGTGTAAGTTCCATCTCTGCTTTTCTATTCCACTCCAAAAATAAATATATTTATATGAATGTGAATGTAGAAAGTTTTACAGGTTTTCCACAAAACTTTTTTTTTTAACAGATAAACATCATAGGGATGGACTCTCTCTGGAAAGTGGGCTTCATACAGCAGTGGAGTGCCCCCCACCCTCTCTGAGCTGTGGAAGCAAAGAAACAGTTTTTCTTTAGGGAAAGCGTCATCAAGTGAAACATTTATTTACCTGTGATGACACCTAATACCAACTCTTAATCACCATTTCATTTGGTAGAATTAAGGAGCTAACCAACTGATTCGATTTGTAACCGCAGGCTTACGGAATCATATAATTTTATTATTATCTATTTTTATTTTACGACCATTTCTCCTCATTGAACGCAGCGGCGTTGGTGCAGTGTGCAGCCTAATTCGAACCAAAGCAAGTGGAACCTTTTGTGTTGTCATTCACCGCAACGTAGTTGAATAATCCAGAACCACACACCTTTACGCGAACAATCTTATTTCTGAAAACAAAACGTGCAATCAAAGTGTACTAGTGCACACTAACAGGTGGACTCGAGTTCGGTTCGGATATGTCCAAATCCAAAATAGTTGACCATATATGTTACAGGGTTGTTGTTGTTGTTGTTATCCTACAGGTTTTAACGTTCACTCACCAGTTTCCTCTGACTGCTGAGGCAAAAGGTGCAGATAGGTCTGAGGGACGGCGCGCTAATCGCGGCGTTGGCGTGAACGATGCTGTCGTAGCGGAGACAGGGCTGACCGTCCCGACAGTTCTCCCCGATCAGTAGCACATTGGCCAGATGGGAGATGTAGCTGGAGGCTAGGCGAAGCGTCTCTATCTTGGAAAGCTTCCTGTCTGCGGGCTCGGTGGGAATGAGGGTGCGCAGCGCGGTGAAGGCAGTGTTGACGCTGTGCGTCCTGTCACGCTCCCGGGCGTTCGCAGCCTGCCTCTGCTTGCTCACTCCCGACGGACGCGCCTCAGTTCCACCACTTTTACCTGCTCCTACTCCGCCACCCTTGTTCCTCCTTAACGCCCTTCGTCGTCTTGGAGCGACGACACAAGAACCGCGACCCACGACGAGCTCGTTGCCAGCAGCCTTTGGCCGCTCCATGCGCGGGCTGCAGCCGCCGGTGGAGCTGTCGGTACTGCTGTCCAGGTCGTCCAGGTCCGAGTCTTGGTGCTCAGCGCACTTCATTCTGGCTGTGGAGAGATGTTGGGGGGCCGTGCGCACTGAAGGCGGCTGCACATTACTTTATTCTGTGGGGTGAAAATAGCACTCGAGGCCGGGCAGGTGCCACCGATCCAGTGACCGAGGGGTGTTGAGCCACCCGGCCCTGGATGGAACGGCATACCATTTTAATGAATGACGGCTGCTTTCTAGGTCGCTAGAGCGCAGAGGAGTGGAGACAGGTGGAGCCTATTGGGACACCAGTCCAGATATGAAGCCCCCGTTATATGTCTGAACTGATATGATGACTCCATGACTCCCTCCACACTGCGGACCAGTAAATACTTCAACAAAAGTGCGATGGTCTCAAATGCTCTGTCAGAGCATACAACGTATTGGAACAAATATCCACAGTTTAATACAGACTTGCAGCCAAACTGCTGCACTCACTATAAGGGTCCAGTTGGTAAACACGAGTGACGTGGTGAGACTGCCCTTCACACCCCCACCCAATTCTAGAACCACGGTGGCAACAATACACTATACATGATGGAGTCACTGAACAGCACAAAAGTGAATCTAGTGATTTTTTTAGGCATGTCATTTTAAGCTACTGTTTCATTTGGTAGTTCTAACAGGCTCTCAAAAAACAAACCAGCAAAGTTACAAAACCCATAAAAATGAGATACACTTTGTGTGTCACAGTGTCACAGTCTTACAAAACATGATGCATAATCAACATTGTTGGAAAGTAAGATGGGGGATGAACACTCATTTACTACAAATGTTTACAACAAACATTTACTCTATCCAGTAACTAGTTGTGCATTGTATCACATGTTTAGGAAATGTTTTAAAGAACTAAGTTGAAAAGGTCCCACCTGATTGGCTGACAATAACATGCATGTGGGCAGCATAGGTCCCAGTGACCTAGTGTGGAAAGCTGGGGTGTCAACAGTACTACTACTACTAAATGACCAGGTTAAGGTCATCTACTTACATTGCAAACATAACATATATCTTTACTTACTTAAACCAAATACTATTAATAACCAAAGTGAAACCAAAGCAAATTGATACTGATATAAAGTGAATTATTTGTCACTGTGACACAGCACCACTGCACACACAATGAATATATATATATATACACACACATATTTGTGTATATATATATATAGACACACATTACTCCTGTAATTTGTGTCAAATCCTGATTTTGATTTGACACACTTAAAGTGTGTCAAATCAAAATCTGAAGAAAGTAAATAAATAATGCAGATTAAAGTGCTTCAAACTACCAGCTGCACAGTGTATAGAAGGTCACATAGACAGCCTGTATATCACTGTATCCCTTCAATGGCTCAGTTGGTAGAGCGGAGGACTGGTTCAAATCCGGCTCGAAGGAGACCATTTTGCCGTGACTGGAGGTTGGGGTCATTAGCTCTGGCTAAAACTTTTGAATGTGTACAAAAACAACCATCCATATTGTGTGAAATTTCTAGAAGGCCTTGGTCACACAAATGGACTTGGTCAACGGTAAACTTTTGCCCCTTAACTACCATGGCCTTCCCATGATAGAAATGCAAAACATTGAATTAATACAAAGAGAAATGACACTGTGACCTGCTACAACACTACTAACAAATAATCAGACCTGCACAAACCCAATGGAAAAGGGCTCCTTGATGATGCTGGCATTATTCACTTTGTGACATGCTGAGGTGAGTGAAAGGAAAAGTGAAACATTAACTAAATAGACATTTTATTTGTTTACTTATAAAACAACCGATAAACAATGCTTATTAAAAATATCTGATATAATACACCGATTTAGGTATATACATCAAAATATATGCACCAGTATTAAACAACCAAATAATAAATACTCATCAAAAGGCTAGTGTACGCCATGGAGGACCTGATCACAGTGGCATTTAAATACGAAAAAACAACAGAGAAAAAATACCAGTATGTTAATGAATACATCTTACACTTGTTTATACGAAATGGTTAGGGTCAAAAATGAAAGTTTTTTGAAGTAACTAGAGCCTCACGAACAATCAACGACCAAAATATCTTCAGCTTGTTAAAAACCTTAGCTGACTGCTCTGTCCGGTATGTGCTGGAATTTGACGTGTGCTACGGTAGAGAACGCGCTTTTTCTTGGATGACACACTGTACTGACTGTTCCCAATCACATAAAGAATTTATAGGCACTGATCTAAGTCCAGCAGCATGTGCTTTGAAGGATGAATGGAGATTTTAACCCTTAGCAACAGAGGTCTGGAAAAAAGCAAAGATTATCAAGTAAGAACCAGAGACCAGCACTGCAGATAAAAGACACAGAACACAATTAAAAACATGTACGATAGGAAGCGTTTTAGATTTGATTCAGGACTTCCTAACTGTCTTTGTCCCAACGTCATCTAGATTTATAAGTCCTGATTTATCTTTATACAACAGTCTATGTAAACAAAGGTGAGTCAAAACGTTTTAAGACAGATGTTATAACTTCAAAGGTTTCTGATTATAACAACTAAAACATATAAAGACAAGTTATATCATTATATCTATCATGTCAAACATTAAACTGCCATGCCTGCTTGATCAGGTATTTAAAATGCCAACAATAAACCATTTATATTGTTTTATTACTGATCAGGTAGAAGCATGTTGTGACCTGGTGTAAAAACGTCCTCCAAAGTTTAACAAATAAGGAAACACCACCAGTAGTATAAAGTATATAGCCTTAACTGGAGGATACTCTACTGCAGTGTGTTTCAACAGCACATCTTTTTAAATCTATGGTGAAAAATCCCATAGCACACCACCAAACCAAAATCTAGAAAAAGTAGATGTAATGAAATATCATTATCTTCTAGTTTAAATTCACTATCAATCTACTTAAATCTCAGCCTGTTTAGTTGTAGACAGCACTGATATACTAGCAGGAATTGAAGAAAGACATTCCCAAAAGTCTTCTCTCTCAACAACTCTGATGATCTTTTTCTACTTTTCATAGCCATCGGCTTTCACCTAGCGGAACAGTATTGAATTGTTCTGCCTGTCATGCATTGAAGAACAAAAATAAATACTTTTCAGACCAAATAAGGGAAATTTGAAAACTGTTTTTCGTCTTGAAACTTTCCTGTTTACCATAATGTATAAATGAATATGCAGGTGTGCAGACTGTATGCACATACAGTAGGTTGTTGTGTTATTTTGCACAGCTCTGTTCACCCACTCATTTTGTGTAGCTGGTAAGATTAACACGTGGAGATTCTGAATACGCTGGGATCACGCAGTTAAAAATATCCCTGCCACATTCCTTTATATCAAACATCTGGGGTGCACTTTAGCTCTTACCCTTTTGGAGCAATCAGAACCTGAGTTTCCACTCTGGCAGGCACAGATGTTTGGATGGATGCATCCACTGCCATGTGGGCACTTTGGTTCACAGAGAGCTGAAAGGAATCGAAAGTAATTCATGTTACACTTTTTTAGTTAATCAAGCCTGTTACAATATTGAAGGTTATACTTTGTGGTAAAGCTGAGTTCAATTTTCTTAACAGCCCTGATTTTCAAATACCAAGTGGAAATACTCACGAATATGACACTGCGCACCTTCCCACCCCGGTGTGCAGTGGCAGGTGTTGGGACCCACACACTCCCCTCCGTTTAGGCATTTCTGCAAACAGCTGGCTGTGAGGCAAAATCAGTTTAGGTTTGATTACATGTATTCTACAACCTCTATTCACATGATAGTTTGAACAGTTTGGTCTCTGAATCTGAATGAATAATAATTGTGACAGGGTCATGAGCAGTAGTAGCAGTGTGTACTGTTTGCTGCTGAAGGTTATTGACAATAGCATCGATTCATCCGCACTAAAACCATTCAACAAGTCAGTGAACATGTGCTTCTGTTGAATGTTACTGCGTCTCGTGGGACAAGGTTAGGGTAAAGATGTCATGTGACACGAACAAGTCTTTAATGTATGAATTAGAGACTTGCTGTGAGCTGTTACGTGTACAGGTGTTGATGAAGACAGTGGCAGCTTTCAGATGTCGGTACAGAAACATTTGTATTGTACTTACGTTTGTCACACTTTCGTCCTTGCCAACCTGACAGACAATCACAGACATCCGGACCGACACATCTGCCCCCGTTCATACACATTGGCTCACACACACCTGAAATGTATTGTCCATGTAAACATTAATAAACCTTTGGAATACATAAAAGACATGATGTGAACCACATGGTGATCACTTATGAGGTAGTGTATTATAGCCTTCATTAAATGGGGAAAAGAAGACCATACTTTTCTCACAACAACTGCCAGTATATCCTTGCAGACAGGAGCAGATGTTGCTCCTCATACAAACACCTCCATTTCTACAGGGCGGAGTGCAGACAGCTGAGAGAGGAAGAAGTCTGTATTGTTATTTTATCAGTCCCAGAGTTTTAATCTGCTTGGCTAACTGCTGAGTGGAGCTGCAACTTTACCATTCTGACACTGTGTTCCGTAGAAACCATGAGGACACTCACAAGTGTCAGGCTGAGTGCATGAACCACCGTTCAGACAGACAGGAGAGCAGAGAGCTGGGTTTGGGAAAAAATGAGACATTTTAGCACCGGCAAAAAGATAGAAAAAATGAGACATTTTAGCACCGGCAAAAAAACAAACAAACAAACAAAAAAATAAAATCAGTACTGATACAGACCCAACATGAAAGCTCACCAGTTTCACAGGATGATCCACTCCAGCCTGGCAGACACCTGCACTCATCTGGAGACACACAGTGTCCTCCGTTGTGACAATGTCGACTGCACACCACTACATAAAACATAATCATAATTGAATCAATGTAAAATTGTAATGATAGTTACAGCACATGCTTCAGGAAAGTCATGAAACTCACTTAAAATCATTATCATTAAAAACAAATGTAGACACTGTCAACTCACTGGTTTCACATCGAGCTCCAACAAATCCATATGGACATGAACAGGTCTGGGGTCTGACACAGGTTCCCCCGTTTTCACATGGTAACCTACACAAAGCTGCACAGATGGAATTCTGGTACTTTTATTATTTGTCATAGTACGCTTTTATTACATATCAAACTTTTTTAACGGCAAAGTTTTCCTCCCAACATCCAAAGGGGATTGCCATTGTGCCACCTTGAGGTCAACAGAAACCACTAAAAATGCTAGGTAGGTAGGAATTAAAAAATATATAAAAAATGTTTGCATACATACTGTTTAATGCAAAACTTTGTACGTCCACTTGAGATAAGGGCAGTTGATGTTTAGAAGAACAAATGCAAAAAAATTAGAACGACAGACAGATAGATAGAACGTTAGTCAGGACTTACCTTCTTGACATGTCTCTCCATGAAAACCAGATGGACACAGACAAACACCAGGTGCAACACAAACACCTCCATGAATACACTCGGGGTCACATATGGCTTGGAAAGAAAACAAAATCGAAACTTACACTCACTCACAAACAAACAAAAAGCAAAATATCATAAGAACAAGTGTTGGTTTACCTGTGAGGCAATCAATCCCAGTGTAGCCTGGTTTACATCGGCACACATCAGGTGCAGCACACACCATGTTTCTCCCACACGCATGCCTACAAACAGCTTCAACCACAAACACCAATTAAGCTGTGTGTTTTTAAAAGTTACAACTTGGGATGAGAAACGTTTGAAGGATTCTTCTGATTGTGTTGTACCTCTGCAAGTTAGTCCATTACCAATGTAACCCACTGGGCATCTGCCACAGCGAAAGCCACCATCTACAGTGACCTCACACTGGACACCAGGAAAACACAGCAGGTCTGCACAGGTCACCGCGTGGTTTTTAGTTGTTTTAGCCGTCCTGACACCTGGCTGCACCGAGAGAGCTCTCTGGGATGGAGAGATGTGGACAGGCCTGCCTGGTGTTGTGAAAATCTTCTGTGGTACCATTTGCAGAATGTGCGAGCCTTCTGGTGAAACCTCGTCCTCCTCTCCATCTGCAGAGAACTCTGCCTCAGACAGCGAGTACGACAGAGCAGTAAAGGCTGCTGTGAGTGGAAGCACAGGTCTTGGAGGGGTCTGCAGTTTGGCCTGGGTGAAGACCAGGCTGTTGAGTTGAGACGGGGTTGTTTGTTTGGCCTGTGCCATCTTAGAAGTGTACGGACGAGGAGCAGGAGAAGAGACCTTCGCAGTTAGCGCTACTGCGGTTCGCTGGTAAATTATTATAGAGAAAAATCAGGTAAGGTACGGACAGCTGTAGCTTTAATGTAGAGATTATCCAGCCTAGAAATGAATTACCTGAGGAACAGTCACACGGGGGACAACAACCTCTCTAGCTGTGTATGCTCTGATGTTTGATCTATGGTCAGGTGTCAACTGAGGCTTGACAGAAGTATGGAGGAGGCTTCCTGGTGTTCTGGTCACAGCTCTGATGGCAGTGACTGCTTCTCTCCTACCAGTGCCACCCCCTCTTCCTGATGCACTAACCTGGTTAGGAGGATTGGGTCTTAAGACTGACAGCGACGACAGATGTTTAAAACTGTGTCTGTTGGGCAGTATGGGCAGGTGGACCTGGGATACTTTGCTGCTCCTTCCATGTGGGAGTTGGCTATTCTTGCCATCTGTGTGCTGCTGTGGGACGTGATTGAATGCTGTGGAAAGAGAGAATGTAATGTAAATGCCAGTAATGTATTATTCTTTACAATTCCAAGAGATGTAGTTGCACAAAACACCACATTAACAAAAGTCGGCTGGTACCTATAGAGTATCATACCTGCTTTGGCATTCTTACTACACACCCGGCCGTTGCCGTAGAGCCCAGGTGGGCAGCGGCCACACACATAGCCAACGTGTGGCGGCCGCAGGTTAATGCACTGAACACCAGGAAAACAGGGTCTGCTGGCGCACGTAGCTGAGACGTTGACAGGCCTAAACTGAACCGATCCTAGAACAGATGTGTTTACCATTTACAATTCAAATTCACATTTCATTCTGATCATTTGTGTCCAGTTAAGATTATTCCAAATCTGCATATTTCTGAACTGTGGTAGTGGAGAGGAGTGCCAGGGCCATGCCAGGAACAACATGCAAACTTCAGTAGGTAAAGTAAAAATACACTTCATTCTTACCTAAAGGTGAGTTACTGTTTTCTGGATGTTTAGCAACAGAGGGTGTTCCCACTGCAGCGGCACTAAATTCTAGCTTAACAGACTGGCCTCGGTGAATTGCAGCAGATGCAGGACTCGGGTTGGTTTTAAATTTAGTTAGAGATGGACTTGGAAACATTTCTGCAGTCTGCCCCCTAGTTGTGGACTTGTCCTGCGATTGACCTGGACCAATCCCTGGAGTTGGCTTCCACACATCTTCCCTTACGTGTGAGGAGCTACTGCCCATGGACTTCTGTAAAGTGTTGCTCTTTATTTTGAGTAGCAGGACATCTGGTGTGTTGTAGAAAGTGGTACGAGGAGCAGATGTGGGAGAGTTGGTAATCAGCCCATCAACCACTGGAAAAGGGAAGAACAGATACATTTATTAGATGGTTCGGGGATTTCATTCACTTGCTTTCATTAAGACCAACTGTAAAGCAGCCATTGACTGTCAATGTAGAAAAGTTCATCTCATTCATCTCTTTTTTATATATTTTTTTTTTTTGTTATGTGAGCCACAAGGACAGGCTGTCTCAGAAGACGTTATTCTCTTATCACTAGTTTTTCTTTACTTACTTGTGCACCTTTTTCCATCTCCCAGCATGCCTTTGTAGCAGGGGCCACATTTGTAGGAGCCAAATGTATTGAGGCACTGAACTCCTGGGAAACAGGGCTGTCTCTCACATTCATTGATATCATCCATGCATAATGTACCTACAAAGATACACAGGAGGAGACATTCTTAGAGGGAGTATTTACGCAGCTTTGTTAAATTAACACAGTACTTTGATTTGGTCAGCATGGAGCATGGAGTTCTTCATCTCTGCCTGTATGTGGCGCACAGGTGGAGATTTGAAAGCTGGTCATTGATTTATATGTACTTGTCTTGATTTAATGAATTCAAATATTGCAACATCAATCCAAATGTTTCCAAGAAATAAGTAAAATCATAAGGCCATTAATGAACATCCAGTGTTCATAGACAAATGCATACCAATACAGATACTTTGCGATTAGCGATGTAGCAATGTTGTGGTATGTTTGTGCTGTGTAACTATGTAGCATGTTATCAGCATGTTATCAATCACTTATAACATAACGTGCTACCCCTGTGCTAGCGTTAGTTATTTTGAGGGCCAGTTTTACCAAGGATCAGCCTAGCTAACCCTGCTACAACAGATCTCAATCATGTGAGTAGCATTACTGCCACCTACTGGCTTTTCTTTTACACAGGCAATTATATCTAAAGAATGTCACAATCACTTGGGTGCAAAAATGAGACATACACACACACAAAAAAAAAAAAAAACCCACGATGACTACTGGCTTTACAACCTACTGGTAGATTACATTCTACCTATTGAACACCCCTGCTTCAGCTCATATGACGTGGATTTATTTTAAATGATGTTATGAGGTATATTAAAGCAGTATCTTGCATAAATTGAGACACTTTTATTGGTTTGCTTTTTACAAAATGTGACATCGATTAAATGTAAAACTTTCTTGGCGCTCACCTCTCAGACCTGCTGGGCACTCACATCTATACCCACTGACTGTGTTTATGCATTTCCCGCCCGGGCACGGATCTGACAAGCATTCATCGTTGTCCTCCTCACAGAGCTCTCCCCGCTTCCCCTCAGGGCATAAACACAGGTATCTCCCACTGCCAGCAGGGAAGCTGATGTCTGGGACACATTTACCATTGTTTTGACATTGACACGGCAGCACATTGACCTGAGTGAAAATAAGACAGAATACAATGATACATCAACTATAATATGTACAACATTCCTCGGTTTTTGTTGATATGTCCTTCATATAATGTCAGAATATTTTTCCCACTTGTCTCCTCTCTCTTCCCGGTTTACAATTTCAGCTCCTACCTCTACAGTGACGTTACTTTGGGCGTTGCACTCATCAGACAGAGTAAAGCTGACCAAGTGGCTGGACTGACCTCTGCTCCCCACCAGAGCCACAGGGACCTTCCAGATAAGGAGGCCAGCTGGGGAGAGGGTGGCACCCTCTGGGCCCTTATCAAGATGGAAGAGCAGGGCAGAGCCCTCTGGGTCTGATGCAGCAAACTGGAAGACAAATTTCTCCCCGGAAAAAGTCCTCAGGTCACTCTCAGGTTTGTGAAAGGCCGGTGGCTCATTGACTGTTCAAGGAGAAAGAGTGAATAAATCAATCAGAGGTTTTGTTTTATAAAAACAAAGTTCTTGAATCAAAGGTTTTACCAGAGTTGAAGTTCACTCTTTCTGGCATCGTACTGTATCTCTGATCTATCTGTTTTCGTCAGAACATTTGTTTTCTGTCCTGACATAAACATGGTTTGAGCTAAACATTCCCAGAGGCTGTTCATGGAAAACTCATTGACATACAACTTTCCACAGGAGGAGGAGTTTCCATCTTTTAATTACAACTGCAAGGGATTAATCTAGTGGAAATCCTTGCTGCGTACGGTCCAGGATCAAAGTGGGTGAAAAGGTGGACAATTTAAATGAATCAAATAATTTCTGCATTGATTACTGTAATCCAAAACTGACACCTAAGAGTGCTTAGAACTGTGTATAAATAGGCTTATTGTTATGTTGTAGATAAAACTTGTGGAGTTGAACTGTTGAGCTGTGCTAATGTTGAAAATCGATGATGTTTAGATGTTGACAGTTATTCCGGCCCCTCTGTTTCAATGGGGTTTGTGTTTGAAGGGAAGGAAGGATGATTATAAGTCTATGGTACAATGGGGATCAACCCTGTGATTTACTCCCTTTTTGTCCCTTCCTATCTCTTCTACAGCGGTTAGAGGACAAGCTTGGGCATGTCAGGGAGACTCAGGCTCAGACAGTGAGACAAAAACAGATAGACAGATTGAACAACGTTCATAGAAAGGAAAGTGAATCAAATACAAGTAAAAATAGAATCAATGACAAACTGATTTAAAACAAGAAACATTTTGTGAAAGCTGCTGCCTGAAGACAACCTTTGATAGGATGATGAAAAATACATTCACTGTTGGAGTGCTCTGCACATGGTTTTATTTTTTTTTCCACAATTTATCACCTTGAATTAAGTCTGTCGGTGAAAACACACAGAAGGTTCCATTTACCTGTTTAGTTCCAGTGAATTACCAATTATTTGTTATTATATTATTGTATTTTATATATTATTATTATTATATATATCTAAAAAGAGTTTGCACCAAAGACTTCTATTTAATGTTACAACATTACAACTAAGCTCATTGGCTGGTACAGTCTGCTCTGTTTTTGCCTGACTGTACTGAAAGCACATTTTTTCTTGCAGTCTTATTCTTTGATTTTATATCACCATTACTCCCACATGATAAAAAAAGTTGAGACTTTTCTAGAATTTATGGAATAGGATTAAAATTTCCTTTTTAGATTCAAACCATTTACAGCTGTTTTTTTCAGTAGACGACACCAAAACAATGAAGAGGAACTGAAATGTTGTATCACACAGTAAACTGCTAGTACCTTTGTTCACAGACCAGGTGAACTTGGAAGTGAGCGGGTCACAGAGCAGACAGGGGCTGCTGGGATTAGTGTCTCCCTCTGCAAAACAGATTCCATCGATGTTACATGTCCGCTCCTGGCCACCAGAAACAAAGTAAAAAATGCTGCATGATTTTTTTTTCTCCATACTAACTTTCAACAACTTTCTCATTAATGTTTACTTATTTGTCAAAGCTGTGCCTTCCATTTGTTGTTTTGTTTCTGCAGTTGTGTGAATGAGTCGTTTACCAAGATTACATGTGTTTCTGTGTGTGTTTTCATAAAAATATTATGTAATGTTTACTGCCTGTCAGAGAAATGGAAAAGCTCTTCTGGTTTAGTAATTCAACCGCGTACAATTTCTGCACCCTTAACAGAGCATAAAAAACTTGGATACACTCTTACTAAACACTCACTGAATCTGTTTACCATATAAAAAACACTGGAGTGTCTCCACTTCTGTCTGCAGACACAGGACTGCAGGACCTCCATTGACTGTAACTACATTGTGTAAAACTGATCAAACTGTCCTTAGAAGACAGTTTTAAGAGTTTACAATAATGACATTATTTATTGGTGTGTTATTTTACTACACCAACATTACACTAACCTTGTCCTCCTTCACAACATCGACACATCTTCTCTAAGGTGTTCCTCTTTTTTTCCTCTTGCCTGGCAACTCCATCACCAACATCCACTATCTCACCTCTCTAATTTCATCTCCAAACTGCTCCACCTCAACTCAATCCTGTCCATCCTGGTCACTCCCAGTGAAACAACATTTGTGAAAATCTCAGCATCTTCATCTCTGTCACCTCCAACTCAGCCCTTAGTCTATTGGACAGAGCCACTGTTTCCAAACCATACATCATAGCAGGTCTCACTACTGTCTTATAAATCTTCCCTTTTAACATTGCTGCGATTCTGTCACAATCATTGAAAAATTAATTCCACCTTGCCCGCAGCCTTTTCTTCACCTCTTTTTTGTACTTTTACTTTTACTACCACTTTTGCTCCTGCTGACCTTCATTTCTCTTTGTTCAAGAGCAAACCTCCACCTCTCTAGGTTTTCCTTCACCTGATCCCTTCACTGACCATATGATAATGTCACCTGCTCCCCCTCACTGTCCATGGAGCCTCCTGTCTGACCTCATCTGTCAACTTGTCCATCAACATAGCAAAAAAAAGGCACATTGAAACCACCTGTCAATCCAACAGCACACCTAACTACTGTCTTTCTTCTTCTCCACTACACTCTCATTCTTCCTTGCTACTCCTGACTCTCTCACACAGTACCACAGGTCCTCACCAGACCATCCTATCAAATGCTTTCTCTAAATCCACAAAGACACAGTGCAACTCCTTCTGACCTTCTTTGAACTTTTCTACCGGCACTCTCAAAGTGAAAAGACATCTGTAGTACTTTAATCTGGGCTTAAAACCAAACTGCTGCTCACTGATCAGAACTACTCGTCTGGGCCTCACCTCCACAGGTTTTCCCGTAGCTGTACAGTGACTGTTGGGTCTTTTCGATATGCAGATCAGGGCAGTCCTCACTACACTGCATGCCTTAGACAACACTGCTCTGTTTGTGTGACGTATAAACTAGTCTTCAGCTCCCCTGGTGTCTTTTTGTCCCCTTCACCTTACTCTCCTTGTGTGATGGAATGTGTTTAGCTCTATGACCTGAACCGTTTGTGTTCCAGTGGATGGTGGGAATAGAAATACAGACATCGGTCGGTGTGTGTCGGTTCCTGTTGCTATGTTCTGTCTTCCTCGATGAGTAAATGTAAATTGAATGTATTTGTTTACAGTGTGTGGTGAAAAGCTTCAGCTCTTTCTTTTTGATCTTTAACCTGGTGCCGTCCAAATATCTGTCCCTGTGACTCACTGTTTAGTGTGAACACATGGTAGGTAGTACTGTACTAGGACTATATGTGATTGTACATTTTATAATGTTTTTCTTTTTGTGAAATAGGAAGTAAATAGTAGGTAAAATAAGAAACTGGTTGCAACGCCGGTCAAGTGGGTCATTTTTAACGGGAACAAATAATTATTAAGATTGAAATGAAAACCACAAGAAGTTACCTTAACCCAAACCATCAGTCCATTTAGTGAACCAGCTCAGTACCAAATTGACTGACACAATCAATAGCATTCTTTTAACCCAAATACAACTAGATATAGTATAGAATACTATTAGATTTACAAACTCAATATAATTTATCATGGTTAAGGATGTTCATCAGTGTGAATTACCTTTAACTTACAGAGACCTGAGGGTGATGACTCACAGACCTGGCAAATGCCATCGTAGACCGTCAGCACTCTGGCCTGACTGTACTGCAAGCCGTCATTGGTTACCTGCCAGATAAGAAATAAATGATTTTAAAAAAGCTGAAAGTAAACTGAAAAGCAGTTGTTTAGTAGTAGGTGAATGGGAAACATGTCTGTGTAAATTCAGAGTAGACAAATGGACTGGCTCAGGTTACCCGAAGATGTTTCATCTCTCATCCAAGAGGCTTCTTCCATTTTACTATAACTGACTGCCAAACCTCCCAACAACAGAGGAAAGGACTGGAAATATAACAGCAATAATCGGAACAAAACTGTTGTTTCTTGACTTGCAGGAGGGTTTAAAAAAAAACAAAAAAAACACTACATTCCAATTTTCTATTCCCTAACCCAACTAAACCTGAACCAAACTTGTTTGTTTTTTTGTTTTTTCAACAGAAGAGCAAACACTTCAGGACAGGCCTCAGCTGTTTATCTTAAGGACAAATGACACTTTCAAGGACGACAGTGTCCACATTCTTGCCAGAGAAGACAGATGGTTTGAGTAAAGACTGAAAGAAGCTGTCCAAGTCAACCTGGAGAAGCCATTAATTAACAGAGAAGGTGGTCCTCCATGTTGTCTTCCCAGAACACTCAACTCGCACACACAACAAAACACAGAGAAACTCCAAGACACACACAGTTAGCTGTGTCCATGAGGTGATGACCACATAACCAAAACCCATACCTCAGCCCAGGTGAACTGGGTCGGGATGTGAACACCTGTTTAACACCCCTTAACAGCTATGTACTAGGGTGGCTTTGTTTTAATACTGAAACCCTGATTATTTAACAGGATTACTCATCGACTCTGCCAATGCATTGCATTTATTGCAAATAACATTTTTTTCCCTTGAAATAAAATATAATATAAAGTAAAACAAACAAGTAGAGTAGAGTGCTTTCACAATCTATTGAAAAAATAACTAAATAATTACTAAATAAAAAAACTGCATCAACTGTAGAAACGACTTAATATACATGACAAAATAAATAAAGTATGTTTAAGTAATAAATAAAAAATAGACAGGTCACACTTGTTATACAGCACTGATGACTAATAATACCAAGAACCAAGAACCACCTGTACCTTTGCCTCTTTCTCCACCTGTACCTTTGCCTCTTTTACATATCCACCGTACTGTTGAAATGCCGTAAATGCACTATTGACTTGTAATACAATGCACTATTACCACCTCATCTGCTGCTAATTATATTATTACTATATTTATTATGTACCTCATGTATATATTTTTACAGACCATACAGCACCTTAAAGCTACACATGCACCTTATTGTTATTGCACCTTAATGTTTTTCGTTCAGTATTGTCTATGTCTGTCAGTGCACGGGAAGGCGAGGAACGTAATTTCGATACCTCTGTATGTTCTGTACATGTGAAGGTATTGACAATAAAGCTGACCTTGACCTTGAAAAAGAACAAAATAGGATCAAAATATAGTTGCTCTCATTTAATGCAGTCACAATATAATGAATGACCCTATGCATGTTTTTGGCAAACTATATTTAATAATATAAATATAAATATTGATATATTCTAGTCAGTAAATTAAATCTTAGATCAGAGAAGCCTGGTCCGTTACAGCCCACATTAAAAAGTAAACATAAACAGCAAATGTTTTGAGGACTGTTTTTTTTCTATTATACCATAGAATCATTTTCTTTCGATTATATTGTTTTTGTGAAAATGAATTAATAAAAATTGAATTAATTGCACACAATTATACCATAGAATCTTTTTTTTTCGATTATATTGTTTTTGTGAAAATTAATTAATAAAAATTGAATTAATTGCACAGCACTATCTTAAGCTACAACTTTAAGCCAGTCCATTTCTCTATGAGTGAAGGAGAGACAGACCTTTATCTCCCAGCGGGCATATGGTTTGTCATCCATCATGAATTCCTCTGTATTGACAGCAGTGGCACTCAAAGATGGGACAACACAGTCCAAAGCTCTGGAGCTGAGAAACGTGGCCTTGGTTCTCTGTTGTTCCGCAATAGTCCAAACTCCATTTACGTACTGTGGGGCACAGCAGCATTATAATCACCTCAAGTCCTTCTGGCCTGGTATTTGAAATCATCTGTCCTCACCTTTAGTCTTGTGGCATAACAGCTAAGGTTATCAGAGTCGATGAATCCCAAGCCAAAGACGCGTACATGACGACAATCAAAGGCCCGTATGTCACATAACCCACTGTTCTCCAGGTCTGTCAGCTCCACTGGATGGCCTGTGGGTCCATAAATCATTTTATCATAGAACTACAGACAGTTATTTTTAAATGCTTGGCTTCACAAATAGACAACAGCTTTGAAGAACAGCTCTGATACTCACTGATGGCCAGACTACAGTCATAGAAGCTGTAGCTGTGATAGCACCGGCAGCCCCATTCTGTACACTCCCCATTTCCACTACAGAAGTTAGGACAGCGCAGTGCAGTTATCACTTTACCAGACGCTCCGTTTAGGTTTGCCATCTCCAAGGCTTTCTGGGTCTGATTTTCCAACAACTTTCTCTCGCACTCGTTCTCCAAGTACGGCAACAGTGCCTTCTCCCAGCCCAGGTCATCTTTAAGCTGCAGGTCCAGGATGCACAGATCAACTGCCTCGTCGAGGCGGCGTCCCAGCAGTCCTCGACATACGGTGCCTATAGTGGAGTTGGCCAGAGCCTTTTGGCACACTTCAAGAGCTTTGGCTGAGGTGAGGCCACTTGGCGTTGGCCACTGAGGTTGCAACTCTGGTCTGGTCACTGCCATGTGATCTTCAGGAAAAAAGTACGCTAAATTCTGCAGATCTGACTCGCTGAGGCTTTTAACAGGAAACAATGGCAGAAGTGACGTTTGTCTCTTAATTCTGTCCATATTAACTGGACGACCCCTTCTGACCTCTCCATGAGTTACAAGATCACTGCCACTGTGTTGTTTGGCTTCAGTTTGAAAGTGAAAGCTCCTGGTCTCCAGAGGACCACTGTTATAGGTGTTGAACGCAGACGTATAATCCACAGTATTATATGAGTTACAGTCGGCCTTTGCAGAATAACTGAACAGGTTCCTTATCCCTCTGCCAGCGTAATGAGCAGTGCTCTGACTTTTCTTGCAGTGACAAAAAGCCTTCCTAGCCTCCTGAGTTGCCGACGGAGGTGTCTTGTCAAAGAGGCTTTCTCCTGGCGCTATTCTAGACACACACATAAAAAGAATACACAAACTTAGATATTATAAATATTCAAAAGCACTGTAGCTCAACCAAATAGAAAAAGGGAAAAACTGTTTTTATTGGCTGACCTCCAGTCCTTAATGAAGCGATGCAGTTCGTCACGGCCATAAAAGTCACCATCAAGGCTGTGGAAGTCGTTTTTACCATTGCGATCAAAGGTGCCACAGAGGCCGTTCGTTTTTCTGTAGTCAACACTGGGCGCTCTTACAGCCAGGCTCATGCCCCAATCACTAACATCAGCCCTGACAAAGGCCCCGGAGGGAAAGGTCAGCTACAAGACGAGAATCACATCATTAACCTAAGCTGATTATGTAGAAAGATTAGTATTCAGCAGTGTAAAAGGCTGCATGGAAATTCGAACTTGGTTATTTAGCAATTCTTAGTCCAGGCTAATATTCTTCAAAAATTCAGAAGGCACTAATGCATAAAGACCAAAGGTCCTAACAGGGCTGACAATAATGATAGCTGATCAAGCAGACCATTATCAGCCCCAGCTCTGCCAACCCTTCTTAAATCATAGGCTACAATTAAACTTAAAACTAGGTGATAACTTCAGTTGCATCAGGACCTTTCAAAGTAAAACAAAACATGCCTGGGGAAACTCAAGAATGATTAACACCTCTTCAAAAGCCCCTTGAAGAGGTTTTGATACCTACAGTGACCTTTTTCCCCTGGTGGGACTCCAGTACCCTGATCTGACTGCCGTCCTCCTCACCGAGGTTCCTGAGTTTGAGTTGTGGCCTTGTCTCCAGTGGCTGACCATTGCACATGTCAAAGACAGCCACCTCATTCCCCTCCTGTACTGCTACTCCACAGTTGCAGGCAACAGTGTAGTGCCGGCTGCCACAGTTCCACTGGCGAGAATGGACCTCGAATTTCCTGGCGAGGCTCCGGTACAGGACAAAAGTTCCAGTCTGGTGGTTTTCATACTGTCTGCTCATTCAGAGGACATACAGATATTAAACTGGTTCAATTATTATGGTTTCTTACGACACTCAATGTTTAGTATCATTTTCATTTTACCTGCCATCAAGTGTGATTATATGTGGGTCAGTCAGAGAGTAACAAACAGAAGTGGGAATGTCTTGGACCGTGACCTAAGGATAGAGGTCAGATAAAAAAAAAAAGATTACTGAGGGTCTCCCCATGACCTCTTTGGCTTTTGGTGTTTTTACTTCACACATATTTCCATCTGCTTTGTGGATCCATGAGAGATAATCTATCTAGAGGTCTGATGTTATCTCCTGGGTGTTATTAGTATATATCCAGTAGAAAAACTAACTAGCAACTTTTAAAAACTCAGAGTGTACTTTGCCATGGTTCACAGATTTCAGATATTCGTGACAGCTGCGGTGCTTGTAGTTTAACTTCAACTCACCTTTAGGGATGTTGGTGTGTAGGTTCTCCAGAGTGGTGGAGCGCTGGGTCCTGGAACAACACCAATCATGCTCAGACGGTTCCCATCACGTGTGAAGTCAGTGACAGCAGTGACAGAAAACGCTGCCTCAGCGCAGGTGCCATTCCTGCAGGCATTTGCCTGGAGCACCAGCTGGCATGCAGACAACACCACATTTGAGGCCTCGTGTCCAAGAGTCTCTGTGGATTTCAACAAATCAGCCAGTCAGTGCTAACGGATGGCATACAGCTGCCTACAGAGATGTGATAAAGTCAGCTTTGATGTAATAATGTACAGGAGAAGTTGGAACACAGCTAGAGGGAAAAATTCAAGGAAATATTATAAATTATTGTCAAGGGAAGCATAGAGGAGGATAAAATCAGGGATTTTTTCCTTCCTTTGGTCTCCGTCAATATAGTGGCCGATGTTACCATTTCTGAATGAACAGAGATTCTGAGAGATTTGTTATGTTTCTACAATAAGCTGAAGGTAATGAGACTGACCAGGTTCATAGACAGTCAGAGCTAGAGGGACTCCACACTGCCGTCTGTTGTCAGTGCTGTAGCAGGGAATGGGCACTGTGCTGTGGATGGTCACCATGTGCTCCTTCCCATTCTCTGCTATTTGAAGTGAATCTGTAAAAAACTTTGGGGAATACAAAACAGTCCTCGAGTTATATTGAAAACGTCATGGTTTATTCTTCTTATTTAGTGCAGAAGTTAGAGCACAACACAAGAATGTTTACCTTAAGTCCAGCATAAAAGCTCTCACTTTCTTTTGCAGCAGACCTAGAACTGCTGGAGTTGGCTCTGAATGTTGAAACACTGCAGGAAAACTGAAAAAAAAAAAAAAAAGATTTATCAGTAAGGTACACCACAACATTTTTTATTTAAGTGTATAGTGTGCCAGAAACAGACTGAGATTGCAAACTGGATAATTAAGCACAAGCACTTGAATTTCTATTGTAATATACCAAACGGGGCATAACATAAGAGCACATTGAAAACACAACTAGACATTGTCTTGACTCCTTGCATAAAGGCACATTTCACATTTTGTATTTATGTCCACTCCATAGTTTAAAAACAACCAGATAAAGGTCTTATTTTTTTCTGCATTTGTCCACTTCTTAAGAGGATGTTTCATCCTGTTACTGATTTATCTTCCCTGAATTTTCTCCTGTCTTTACGTATCAGGACATGACCCATTTGTAAAGTACAGCCCACCACAAAAGACTGTACTATCCATCACATATAGTACATCATGATCAAAGGTATGACATGATCACATGCCCCCCCCGCTCCCAAAACACACAAATCTTTCAGCACCATCCAACAGGAAGTACCGTTTCTCCGAGTCTAAAGTGTACACCATCCATCTCCACTAAAGAGAAGAGCTTCAGCGAGGATTCCTGCTTGATTTCAGCCTTCATGCTACTGCCAATGTGTCTGGCCCACACAACTTGGTAGCCTAGCTGCTGGCTCCACTGCGGAGGGCTGAAGGAGCACCTGAGGTAGACACTGTGGCCAATGAGCTCTGGCGTAATCACTGGTCGGGAGGGTAGGGTTGGAATAGCAGCTGAAATTGATGACATAAAATCATCAGTCACTCATCACAGCTATGATGTCACTGCAGATTCAATTATCACACGTCATACTGAGGAGAGTTCAACAGTAACATACAAACATATTATATGAGGTCCATACTCCTTGAAATGATCTTTTAAGCTGCGGTGGAATATAAACAAAGTTTAAATGTTACTCTGCTCTTTCATGTCCTTTTGAAAATTCAAAACGTTTTATTTATTTAATATCTTTATGCAATATGGTTCTAGTTGTACAGGTTGTTGTGCAGGTTTGAGCACTGTATTTTTGTCACATTTTACATCACTACAAGATAGAGATGCAGGACAAGAGTGAATAAGTGTTCAGTTCTCACCTTTGCATTGGCCATTGACTTCTATTTCACCTGGTAAACAATACTGTCGTCCCAAAATAGGAGCCACTGAAATATAACACATTACTTTAATCAAATTGCTGATTCAAGCCATTCACAATGTTGCTATTCACAACATTTACTGTGTATCCTGAAATTGACACCATTTCTTATATTCCTCCTGCAGCTGACCTGAATTGTGTTCACCTTTGGCACAGTATCCCATGCACCCTTGTGTTGGTTGCAGGTAGTACACCATAAACTGGCCACAATTCCGCACGGTGACGGGTATGCGAAAGAGGCAGCAATCTTTGGTGATGCCATGAAAGAACTGCCAAGTGGCACAGGCAGAGAGCTGGCGAATCTCACCAGGACGTGGCAGTGAAGTGTCTTTAAGGGACAGCCACAGCGGAGCTTGAGTACCGCAATGATTCATCTACGCCAAGGCAGAAATATAGTTATATACCTCAACATGTTTGCTTTTTTGTTGACAAACTTGAAAACAAACAAAACAAAAGTGAAATAATGATGTATTATTATGTAACTTACCTCAATGCACGTGGTTGGCATCTCTGCTGGTTTATTATTGATCATGAATCTGTACCAGCCAGGAGTCAGAGAGTGGTCACAGATCAGATCCTGAATGGCAGTGGTTTGTATCTCAGTGGAGTCAAAGTCCACACTTCGATAGGGATTTTGCAAAATTCCATGGCCGCCTGGATAACACTCCGGTGCTACAACAACAACAACAACAAAAACCCTATAAGTCATACTAAACTCAAACGCAGCTAAAAGTAGAAGAACAAGAAAATACGTTTTTTAAACTTCGGCTATAATGCCTAAAAGCAACAAAGACACATTAAAATATTGCCGGCTATAAGATTTAGGATTCTTTCATTCACAGCACCACCTACAGTTCAGGGAAGGAAATCTGCATACTCAATACTGACAACCACAGAATAAAATAATTGCACAAAGCTACCGTTATGTTGAAATTTGTCTCCACGTACACTTTTTCCGGCACTTCAGCTGACAAGATTTTGAGCCACAGGTTGTTCAAACAAACGGAATTATCAGGGAGGGGGACTTGACTGCTGGTTTAATGTGTTTACTGAACTGCAGCACAGGGCAGGTGAGGGGGCAGTGGGCTAATGAAGCAGCCTGTGTCGAAAAAAGGAAGACCCCACTGGGAGGGTGGCCGTCAACAAACCAGATGTGCAGTAACCTAAACAAGGAACTCAAAAGATTCTCTGGATGGGGACTTAATGTTTTTGGAACTATACCTGTGGTTACAGGACTGTTGGTTTGTCCTGCACCAAAAAAAACTGCTTTGAGATCAGGTGAAAAAATTTAAAGTTATTTTAGACTATGTCAGACAGTCAGGGGTTTGGTACACATCTTTTTTTATCCCTTAAGAGCCAGTTTCGTTAACCGACAATCAGCTCAAATCTGATATCCCCCGCTTTGTTTCACTCTTGGCTTATTACATTCTTTTGGAGGTTCTTCTTGTTCTGGGTCTGACTAGGGCTACTCTAGTTATGTGAATTGGTTCATTACCATTTAAAGGTAAAGCCACGGAAGCTGGCTGTTCAGAACAGGGCTGGTAAATAGGTGTAGAATAAAACAGCACCGTCAATCCATCCAATGTAATCCGCTTAACTGTTAGCGGGTCGCGGCGGCAGCAGTCTCCACGACCGCCACCCAAAACACACTGCACCGTACCAGCCCCCCCTGAACCTTCCTGTGGGTGGTGAGTCCACTGGAAGGTACCAACCGCCCTAACCTGGATTCACTCTAACCCAGGAGGTGAACCCTGGGGTTCCACACCAATGACAGAGACACTGGCTCTGGGCCAAAGCACTCAATCTTATTTCAGCCAAAGCAAGTTACTATGATTTCATTCACACATCAAACAACCATATTAATTAGCACATGTTCCCTTTAACTTCAACTTCATTTACCATTCTGTAGTTTTTAAGATACATTTTAGATACATTTTTATACTCATGGTAAACACTACTTTATTTGTATTATGATCTGGTGTGAAAGACGTGATTCATTTTAAACAAACTGTTTCATAAACTGTCATTCTAACAACACAGTTATAAAAATGAAATAAACCTGTACCAACTCAGCTTTAGTTTTTAGTTCAATGCATCCACACAGACGGTTAGTGAACAGAAATGAGACGTCACTGTTGAATTAGCCGTGTTAACATACACATTTACGCTGATAGAAAGCGCTAATTCCTTCAAGTAAAAGATTATAACAGACACCGAAAAGCAACATTATCGCAAATACAAAATGTCGGTACCATGGGTGTCTCATTTAGTGTAGAAAATATGGATTTTATATGTTAGTCCGTGGCTTGGTTCGACATCTGCCTCTGCTTCATAAAGTTAAAATATATGAGTATACATTTTCAGCTGGGGCCGTTTGGAAACATTGGACACAGATGCGTGTAGCATTTCTGCTTTAAGAGAGGTCATAAATTGAGGTAGAAAAAGGTTGACATTCACCTACCATGTTGAGAGGAAACTTTTATTTGCGCGACGAGCAGCAGCATCGTGACGCATAAATATCCGCGGAGAGAGAGACGCTTGAAACCACACGCACAGCAGTGCATGGCTGCGGCCCCGAAGTGAAGTGATGCTCGATACCCGTCTAGGTTCACTCCCATTGACAGTCTGTAGGAAACGGAGTGAAGAGGTAGCGCTACCGGCAGCCTTTGTGTCGGGTTTTCTCTTCACACTGAGGCCACTGAGGACTGCGGCGAAGACTTCAGAGCAAAATGCCGAAGATTGGCCGCAGGGAGGAGGGGGGGAGCCCACGGACGAGTCAGGTCCTGTAGGTGGGTCCTCTGAGTGACCGACCCATTCCACGATCCTCGGTCAAAGGTGCTGGCTGTTCAGAACAGGGCTGGTAAATAGGTGTAGAATAAAACAGCACCGTCAATCCATCCAATGTAATCCGCTTAACTGTTAGCGGGTCGCGGCGGCAGCAGTCTCCACGACCGCCACCCAAAACACACTGCACCGTACCAGCCCCCCCTGAACCTTCCTGTGGGTGGGGAGTCCACTGGAAGGTACCAACCGCCCTAACCTGGATTCACTCTAACCCAGGAGGTGAACCCTGGGGTTCCACACCAATGACAGAGACACTGGCTCTGGGCCAAAGCACTCAATCTTATTTCAGCCAAAGCAAGTTACTATGATTTCATTCACACATCAAACAACCATATTAATTAGCACATGTTCCCTTTAACTTCAACTTCATTTACCATTCTGTAGTTTTTAAGATACATTTTAGATACATTTTTATACTCATGGTAAACACTACTTTATTTGTATTATGATCTGGTGTGAAAGACGTGATTCATTTTAAACAAACTGTTTCATAAACTGTCATTCTAACAACACAGTTATAAAAATGAAATAAACCTGTACCAACTCAGCTTTAGTTTTTAGTTCAATGCATCCACACAGACGGTTAGTGAACAGAAATGAGACGTCACTGTTGAATTAGCCGTGTTAACATACACATTTACGCTGATAGAAAGCGCTAATTCCTTCAAGTAAAAGATTATAACTGACACCGAAAAGCAACATTATCGCAAATACAAAATGTCGGTACCATGGGTGTCTCATTTAGTGTAGAAAATATGGATTTTATATGTTAGTCCGTGGCTTGGTTCGACATCTGCCTCTGCTTCATAAAGTTAAAATATATGAGTATACATTTTCAGCTGGGGCCGTTTGGAAACATTGGACACAGATGCGTGTAGCATTTCTGCTTTAAGAGAGGTCATAAATTGAGGTAGAAAAAGGTTGACATTCACCTACCATGTTGAGAGGAAACTTTTATTTGCGCGACGAGCAGCAGCATCGTGACGCATAAATATCCGCGGAGAGAGAGACGCTTGAAACCACACGCACAGCAGTGCATGGCTGCGGCCCCGAAGTGAAGTGATGCTCGATACCCGTCTAGGTTCACTCCCATTGACAGTCTGTAGGAAACGGAGTGAAGAGGTAGCGCTACCGGCAGCCTTTGTGTCGGGTTTTCTCTTCACACTGAGGCCACTGAGGACTGCGGCGAAGACTTCAGAGCAAAATGCCGAAGATTGGCCGCAGGGAGGAGGGGGGGAGCCCACGGACGAGTCAGGTCCTGTAGGTGGGTCCTCTGAGTGACCGACCCATTCCACGATCCTCGGTCAAAGGTAAACGCTTTGACTCACAAAGTGGCATCTTTGTAGCACCTTCACGGAACTAAACCACCGTAACATTAACTTTACTGAACTCAAATATAGGACATGTCAAGGATGGGAGTGTGTCACCCACCATGACTCCAAGGCAGACCCCATAGACTTAATTGTACGCTGAAACTGAACTGAATCTGAGGTGAGCCTCCAAAGACTGGAGTGAATTGCAGGTGCGTTCAGGTTCACACAGAAAACATACTATTTTGTTAAGTAGATGAGCAGAGAATGGCAGCAGGTGTTCTGCACTTGCCTTTTCATTTAGCCTTGACTGTAGTGCTGTGGGAAACACCACTAACTCGACTGTTTGATGCTGCAGAGACTTTGATCATCAGATACTTCTAGAGCAAACGTTAGAAGACCACATATCAAGAAGCAGGGCATTCTACAGCGTAGCAATGTGTAGCAACCAATTTAAGGGCGGGAATTCGGGCCATTAGACCACGTTGCACACAGGTGATTTTGCTGTACCTTGATGATTGATTGCTCATTGTCATGACTGTATAGATGACTGAGTTTGTTTTGAGATGTGACCAACTTTAAATATGCACTATTTAAAAATGAATAGTACTATGAATACTAAAACAAAACAAAACAAAACAAAACAAAACAAAAAACAAACAAAAAACCAAAACAAAAAACTGCTTGTTTAACGGCTTAAGTTAGCAAGAAAATATTTTGATTTCTACTTTTGTTACTTACTATAGAGTACAGCCTGAACCAGAAAGAAAGAAAAGGTAGGGAAATGGGGTTAAATATATATACTGTATATAAATATACAGAGAGAGATGATTTCGTGCAGAGCCGACTCCTGGCATGGGCCATATTGGCGGTTGCCAAGGGCACTGTCTGATGGATGTTGTAAAAAGGCCTTAAATCACAGTTAACTTAAAGTTGAGTTGATTTCATAATAACTCTTTCATAAATTGTGGTCCTTACATTTTAACAAAGCACAAATCACAACACTGACAGAATAGGCAACAAAATGACTTATTTTTCCCACAGATCTTGTTCACTCTGTTCTTCATTTTCACACCTGCCCCATATAGTAGGTTCTCTACAGTCCCCTGGTGTGCACACTAGGCTCACAAGAACCACATAAATACCCATGGCTCAGTGCTGGGGCATCTTTAACTCTTGAAAGCAAGCAGTATAAGACATTTCTTTTGATCTTTTTGCCCCAAGAAATGACAAAAGAGGAAGTTTTAGTCCTGCCCTCTGAACACTTCCAGATGTCACACACACCCTCTATACTGCTAGAAGAGCATCCAGACAGAATGTTCACAGCTTCAGACCCCCCAAAACATCTTGCAACCATATTGGTTTTCAACTCTTGAAAAAAGACTACTTCTTACACATCATCAGGATAAACCTCAGTTAACTTTATATTTGACACTTTTAGAGGCCCCAGAATTACTGTGACCATAGTTTAATTAGTATTATTTTATGTACATAAAACTCATCAGTGTTTGCACACACATCTGTTCTTTGAAATTTGCAGATGGCAATACAGTACTTTGGCAGTGGAATTATGTATCTTGCTGCAACAAAAGATGTCTGTTTTTGTATTTGAACACTGAATAAAAACTCAAGGGAACGGGACAAAAACTCCTCCTGAAGATTTTCTCTAAATGGCTTTTATTTGGTCAATGCCATCTTAAAGAAGACTTAAAATACTTGGAAGAAATAGACCCATTTGAAATGTGTGACGAAAACATGTAGAAAAGACACATATCCTGTTGTAAACACAACTCCGAATAATATCACTGTTTTATATTTAGCGTCCAAAAGTTCACCTCTTACTGGCAACGAGACGTGATGAACTATTGACAGTTTTTGCATTAATAACTTTTTTGTTACCTAAAATGGCACTGCCATGGTAACATGGTTAATTTTGGTCACTACATTCTTGACAGTATAGAGATGAAGGACCTGTTCTCCCTGTGTGTGCCTGGGTTTTCTCCAGATACTCCAGTTTCCACCGCCCGGTCTGTAACATGCACATTATGGGGTTAGATTAATGACACACTGAATATGAATGTGAGTATGAGTGAGTATTTTTCTGTATATGTGTTCCTGTGATGGACTGACCAACTGTCCAGGGTGTATCCTGACTGCTGTGATTGGACACAGTCATTGGATGTGTGTATTCATTTGTATTTACAGGTACCGTGAGAAAGAGTGGAAACATGGCGTGCGAACATTTAAAAGCTCCTTTTTTATTCCTATCTGACCAATAACATTAATGTGTTGTCCAAATGCAGTAGATGTTTTTAAATTATGAAGAGAATATTTACTGAATTTAATCAAATGTCTTCAAGTCTGAAGTCCATAAATTCATACGAGTGGGGCAGGTGACGTTCCACTGACTAATATGGTGACCAAACAGAAGACTGATAATAAGAACTACTGCATGATACAAATTAGAAGATGCTCAAAACACTGAAAGTTTTTTAAGGACTTACTAAACAAAGCTAGTTTAGTAATTCATCAAAAACCAGACCTAACCTGAGAAGTCTAGATAGTTCCTTATTGGATATTGGAGTCTCCCTAAGCTAATTATGTTCAAGAGAGAGGCAGAGACAAGATCTACTCCTCATCTACATCAGCCACAGCCAAGGATACAAGGAAACCATTAACACACACACAAAAATAAATAAAGAGAAACTAATATCCTTTAGCAGGAAAGAGATGTCAACAATACCTATGAAAGATTTGTTGAAATATTTGAAACATTATATGTGGAAATTGTCAATACATATATAAAAAATCCTATTAAGGATATATGGGGGAATTCCTAACAGTGTTCCAAAGGAATAATGCATCCAAACTAAATTATTAAGAACAAATTCAGAATCTATAACCTGGAGCCCAACAGAATCTTTATAAAGTTGCAAACATTTCTTTGTAGAAGTTGGAGCTGATATATGAGAAAATATCCTGCCCAGATTTCAAAACACCAAGTTAACCATGGAATGAGTTGGAGAGAAATCAAATAAAAAACTAATAAATAAATAAATAAAATTATAAAAACATAAAGTCATTTCAGTGACACATTCAGAGACAATAGTACAAATACCACTGCTACACATCTGTAAATTGTCCAAAACCAGTTGAAAACCAGTTCATCCCCAAACCAAACCGAATAAAAATAGAAAAAGATATACCATTATGCAAAATCAGAAATAAGCATTGCTTTACAAACTACCGCTTGTCTCACCACTAACAATATTTTCCAATTTTTTGGCAACAGATTGGGCTTAGACACAAATTACTCAGTAACAGTGTTAGTGTCAGTGGTAATAATAGAATCAATGGAAAAAATCACAAGTGAAATAAATCATAAAAAACATGCAGTTGGAATATTCATTGACATTAGAGAAGCTTTTGATACCAACTGGGAATCTATGATGAACAGGGCTTTCGACTGAATTTCCTCCTTTAGGGATGTTGCCCGTGGTGTCCCCTAGGGGTCAGTGTCGGACACTAAACCTTTTATTCATATACAGCGCAAATGATATCTGTGAGAAATTTGCACTTAACTATTAGAGCACATATAGCAACTGAAATAAGTAAATCAAAATCATGATTTGACAGAATTAAACTGTCATTCTATTGAAACACAACAAAAATGGTAGCAAAAAAATAGATAGATACGTCATCATTTCTGAAAACCCTGTTTCTTTTTACCTTTTTACCTGTCACAAACGGAGAAAGTTTACTGTTCTAAGAAGTAGGTGTTGTGACATGACAAATTAAAACCCACAATATCGACAACCTACTGTATCAAAAAGACTGCGAAACCACTGTCAGTCTGTGAAATTGTGTCATAACAACGCTGGTTTACTGAACAAATGATTAACTTAAAGCCACACACAGAGAGGTTAAAGAACGATATTCTATCAATCAAACGTCTGTGTCTTGCGGACAGTGTCAGACAAACCACGCGACCAGCAGTAAGTCAAGTTCACATTTTATTTTACTTTATTTTGTCATTTAGATAAAACATGGACGAATTGTTGACGGTTTCCTGTTTAGAATTGTGAGAAAACAGTTTCATTATCTGAGTGTATATTTTGTATGGTTGAGTGTTGGACGTGTGCTGTCTTTGATTGTTATTAAGTATTTCATAACGATTTTATGTTTAAGCTAAAGTAGTAAAATGTATTTTAAAAAACGATACGGTTAACATCGACACATGATGTGTTTAAGACGGTTCGTTTTTAAATCAGTAGCAGAGAAAATGATGAAAACAAAACAAACAAACAAAAAAACTAGATGGATAACAACCGTTCCTCTCTGGCATCATTTCCAAACCTGTAGTTTAGTTTTAGTGTTGTTTTTTAGTAGAAGGCGGAACGGGTGCACTATTTAAGGCACATTACAGCTCACGTTACATTTCTTCTTTGCCGTTTTCCTTCTTGACAGCAATGGATCAGTCAATGGGCCGCAGCCTGAACGAAACTCTGGCGCATGTTTCAGCCCAGCTGGGCTGCAGTCCATACTCTTCAGAAGTGGCTTCATACCTTGATGACCATGATGAACTCAGGCACCTCCGACAACATTTCTTGGTGCCCAAAATCGGAGATTTACCTCAATGTAAGTATGTAGTATAAGTAAGTATAAGTAGATTATATATATATATATCTGTAATACACTGAGCTCATATGATCATTTTTCACAACATTGCAGCTGATCTTTCAGTGGTTGATGGCAACATGGAGTGCATATATCTAGTGGGAAACTCACTGGGGCTTCAGCCCAAAAGTGCCAGGGTCTATTTGGAAGAGGAGCTGGACAAGTGGGCTAAACTGTAAGTCAGCTTAGTCCCCATGTCAACCCAAGACAAAATTGTTTTTTTCTTCCTGAGTTGCCTGAGTTAATATAAAGTGTCATTAAAGTGGAGTTCATGGTCACATGGAAGGCTCTCGACCCTGGGTTCGCGCCGAGGAAAACCTTGAAGAACTCACGGCCAGGGTGGTTGGTGAGAGAGTTTTTCCACACACATTGCTGTGTTATACACACAAAGGGTCGAAACACTTGAATGAACAGTGGTTTGTGTTGTTTCTTACAGGAGCCAAATCTGAAGAGGTAGCCCTGATGAACGGCCTCACAGTTAATTTACATCTTTTGATGGTATACTATTTTATTATTAAATAAAACACCTGTATCAAATATTTTAATATTTCCCTGAAAAGTCTGACAGGTTTTTGCTGCTAAGCCTTAAGGTCTGTTTTATCATTATTTATTTTTCAGCTTTCCTTTTACCAACCCACTGCCGTACGCCACAAAATCCTGTTAGAGGATAAAGCCTTCCCCTCAGATCATGTGAGTTCATTTACATCTGTTATCATGCAACTCATTTTCACGTCCTCAAAGATATTTGAACTGCATAATCACTTTATTAAAATGTAGCCCTTTGTTGACAGTTTGGTTCAGATCACACATGTCAAACTTAAGGCCGGGGGGCCAAATGCGGCCCGCCAAGTTCTTCTTATGACACAGCAGTAAACAATGTTTGTAGCTTGAATAAATAATAACCAGTTGCAGAAACATGTATTAGTCTGTTATGGAGTAGTTACATCTATACCAGTGGTCCCTGTTCTTTTTGTTCCAAGGACTGGTCAGCCAGTACCACCTGTTACTACAGACCAGTACCAAGGTACTGAGCGTTGAAGGATCATTGCATTTTCAAAATAAAACATCTTTTAGACTCTATTCTGTTTCTATCAGAGTCTGAATGACCTATTATTTTAAAATTAGATGATCTTTTGACAGATTATCTTTAAATAAAGAAAGTAAATGGATATGACTTTCTTTGAATGAAGTCAATTAGTAGAAATTAAGTACAGTTTTTCATTGTGTCCCACTGCACCTATGGACTGGTACTGGTCCACGGACCAGGGGTTGGGAACCCCTGATCTATACAGTAACAGGCCCCTTTGAGGGGAACTGTGTTGCTGATGTGGCCCTTGAAAAAACAGAATAACTGCAGGCTTGTAATGGCAAATACACTTATAGTAGAATTGTACTATTACTGAGTCACTTTTACTGCCTCATTAGCCCAAAGAACAAAAGTAAAGTCAGTTCTCTCACCTGTATCCTGTCACATTATCTTTTTTTCCACAATCACATAAGAATGTTCTCTTCTCTTCCCAGTATGCTGTAGAATCCCAAATTAGGCTACGGGGATTTGACCCGGAGCAGAGCATGCTGCTGATCTCACCCAGGAAAGTACGCTAGGACCTCACTTCTAACGCCATGTCTCATTTAGTAGGCAGTGGTTTTCACAAGAAACACGTGTGATATTTATTAACTTGTTTTGTTGTTATGAGTAATAATCTAAAAGCATGGGTGAAATTATAATAAATGCTCTCAAAACAGTTACTCAACAAATTCTCAAAATTCATCACAACATTGGACAGAGGATGATTACAGTAGTATTTTTTATTTTTTATTCTTCTCTCTAAGTAGTTTTGATGGTGTTTAATGTCTCTTTCTGAACAGGGAGAAGAGAGTCTGCGGACAGAGGACATCCTGGAGGTCATTGAGAAGGAGGGCGATTCCATTGCTGTGGTGATGTTCAGTGGTGTTCAGTATTACACTGGTCAGCTTTTTGACATGGCAGCCATCACTCAGGCAGGCCATAGAAAGGTAAAATGGAACATTTCGTAAAATTCATTTATATTTTGCTCTAAATACATAGTCAGTGTCTAATGCTATTTTGAAGTAAGTGAAATTGTTGGTATTGACATTTAGATTTTTTCAAGCAGATATTTAATGTGTACCATAAACTGTTTACAGTCTGGTCTTAGAACTGTTCATCGGGGAATGTGTAACATTAAAACATTAACAAGTAATAGCTAACCTTTGTCCTTTGTTTTCAGGGTTGTTACGTCGGGTTCGACTGTGCTCACGCTGCAGGAAATGTTGACCTACAGCTGCATGACTGGGGAGTGGACTTTGCCTGTTGGTGTTCCTATAAGGTCAATTGATTTGTGGAGTACCTCAAAACATAATGATCGAAAACAGATAGTTTTAATTTGTTTAGGTCAAACAAATGATTGTGAATGGATTGTTGTAGTGTGTCTTGTGTTAAACCTGTGTCGATGAGATATGGCTTCAAGTGGCTGGCTCAAAATACCCTCTTTAAAAAAGATAATAATTGTTTTATTCCCAAAGACTCAATTGTTTTATATCACAGTATTTAAATTCAGGTTGTGGTGCAATAGCCGGGGCTTTTATCCACGAGAAACATAACGGCAGCATCAAACCAGCGTAAGTCATTCGAAGACATTCATATGATGTATTTCATAATAAAATAATATTAAGGTATATCAAATAATAAAGTATTTAAATAATTCATTTAATTGTATACTAAAACGGAATAGCAATCAAATAGCAAAATGAATGCATTTGTTGTTCCTCGAATTACACTATTATTACATCAATTTTTTTTTCATTTCTATCAGGCTTCTGGGATGGTGGGGTCATGACCTGAAAACTCGGTTTAATATGGATAATGGTAAGTGGCCGTGTTATGTATGGCTGGGAGCTGTATCTCTGTGAGCATCTGTGTCCTTCTTTATATGAGAGGAAAAAGTCTTAACGTTCCATGTGGCTTTTTGCCATTCAGTGCCTCCAGTGGACACGGTTATATGGTTGAAAACAAATTTTTTTTTTTTTTTTTTTGTTTTTTTTTGTGTAGTGATGGACCTGCAGCCTGGGGTGAAGGGCTTCAGACTCTCCAACCAGCCCATCATGCTGGTTTGTCTCCTGCAGGCCAGTTTGGAGGTAGTCCGATGAAATGCTCAATGAAAACTTGTTAAAGACTTAAGCTGTCTAGATCAGGGCTGGTGCGCTGCTTCAAGGCAACTTAGTAATACCAAGAGAAAACAGTAGACACTCTTCTCACCATCGTCATTAGACCTATTTGAATATCACTGCAAGTGGAACTGAACCAAGAAGAACAGCAACAGTACAATTTTTGACCCCCTTGTTGACTAGGTTTATTTTTAGAACATACCCCACAGGCACCTTAGGTAGTCCACAGGGGCTACCAGATTGAAGTTTTGAAGCAGGTTTCACTTGTGTCATGGTGTGAGACTGTGACACAGTGTACTTAATTCCACGGTGGCAACCTGACAGTTCAATGGATCCAGCTGCCCACCTCTGAACCTCCAGCTGTGGGCAGCTGGACTACAAAAGTAAAGTAGTATTTTCCTACTCACTCATTTTCTATGTCATCAGGTGTTCAATTTGACCAGTATGAAGGCATTACGCAGGAAGTCAGTCCTACTGACCGGTTACATGGAGTTTCTGATTCAACATTACTTCAGCAAAGACTCCAGTGAGCCTTTAAAAGCCAGCATCCACATCATCACCCCTTCTGACCCGGAGCAGAGAGGCTGCCAGCTCTCACTGTCTTTTTCCATTCCTGTCAAAGAGGTCCACAAGGAGCTGGAAAAAAGGGGCGTGGCTGTGAGTCTCATTGAACTGTTATTGAACTGATTTTATTTTAGATTGACTATATTTAAAACTCAGTGTCCAGTGGAGTTTTTTGTACCGTAATAGAAATCATTCAACCAGACCCAGGAGAGTGTCAGGCTGAGTTAGGAGTCAAAGGTATTCACTTCACCTGGTATTTTCTTTCTCCCAGTGTGACGTACGGGAGCCCAATGTGGTGAGAATCGCACCAGTGCCTCTCTACAACACCTTCAGTGACGTTCACCGCTTCATACAAACACTGAGAGCAGCTCTTATCAACCAGTGAAGGAAACATTCTTCTGACCTCTGTGTCGGTCTAGGTTTAGAACTGGGGAATATGAGCTAAAATAAATTTGTCATGGCATGAAGTCAATTTCTTCAAAAATAAAGAGCGATAATCTAAAGAAAATAATAATGTCTCCATTAAAAAAGTGAATATGCATGTCAACCAGTTCTCTTTCCTATTCCACCATATGTTTGCTACGGACTACAGACTTTAAGGATGACCAGATTTGAAATTTGGCGATTGAAAAATTAGATGATGTTTTAAGAACTATTGTTTTCAAATATATGAAGCTTTTCACAGGTGGAAAAACAATATTTAGAGATGTTGGTGTTTAAAAATATCACAGGTAATATAATATGCGTTATTCACAGTTAATCATAAGCCAACAGGATGTAGAACTGGAACAACAGGAATGCTCTGTTCATACTCACTGACTAAGATGTTTAAATGATCCTTGTTTATTAGACCTTATATATCTCTCATCTCATGTTGCTCTTCATCTTCCTAAACTCATCACGTCAGCAAAATAAACAGTGGAATTAGAGCTCAAGTCACGAAAGCTACCATGTCTACCTTAAACAGCATGAAGACATTGAAGACGGAGATTACACGATACAGGCAGGGGGCGTTGTATTTGGTAGAGAATGTTCAGAAGTACGTGACAGCAGCATACATGAGTCGAGAAATCGACGCACATTCAGAGAAAATATTTATTTGCATTATAAAATAATCAAATTGAATTGAAAGCCTTTACAACAATATTTGGAGACGCAGAAGTACTGTGTACTTTGTGTCAGGACACTTTGCAAAACATGCGTGTAGAAGTAATTTCATTCACTGCAAAACCAAACGACATCATCTGATGTGGTATTAGTACGCCTGACACGTTTCCCTCCTGACGTTCTCACCATCAGCCTTAGACAACAGTGCAGCAGAGTGACTTTATTCAACAATTCACATGAAACACAACAAACCAAATCATCAAGAAAATATGGAGAGACAATGCAATGTTCTTAAAAGTATATTCACAGATTGGTCTGAAATTCCTGGTTCAGTTTATATTCTATATGACCATGTAGAAATCAGCCGTATAAAGGAAATCATGTCTGACTGAAACCGTCTCAGCAGTATATGAACAACACCTGGTTTAAACCTTCTGCTAAGAGCAAACCTGAAAGACAGCTTAATTATAAACTGATGAGCACACAGCTGACAACTGGGAACTAACAACTCTGCTTAAGAAGCACTTCATGCTAAATTTTCAGACAGCATGTTATTCATTATATTTAAATAGACTCGATTATAACACATCACCTCTTGTAAACCTTTTTCGTATTCGCATACTGCTTGTACAAATGCTAGAGGGTGAAGAAAAGTTCTCCAGCACGTGAGCTTAGCATTAATTATGAAAACAGGACAGAAAAAGAGACAGCAACGGAATGAGCTACTGCCACAGATCAACCGCAGATGAGCCTGTGCGAGTGGCTAACTTATAACTGGATCCTATTCTTAGCAGAATAGAAATGTGTCATTGCACTAGAATGGCGATGAAAACGGTTTAAAATAAAAGAAAGAAAAAATCAAGTATGAGAGCCATGTCAGGATGAGTATTATAAGTCAGAATGTTTAAGGCTATTTCAGTGAGTATACGACTGTGCAGTGGTTAACTGTGGATAAGAAAATAAGAATGGTCACGATGTGATGTGTGAGATTTATCAGAGAAAATCATGCCGTCTCAATCCGTCCTTCCACATTTCATGTATCCATAGGTCAGTGCAGGTCATGCTGTTGTCACTTAACCGTCAATCACGCATCTGCACATCTGTAGTCACGCACACACACACTCCCAAAATTAAAATGTCAGCATCCCAGATATAGTTTAAAGACACTAGGATTTGACAGAAGAATTTTTCCAGATAGGTTTGTGATAAACCCAGCCTTCGCCCTGCAGGGGGAGACAAAAGCAAGGTTAATAAATTCATTTATCAGGGTAAGACAGTTGGAATTTACTCCAGTGTTTGTCACATTTTATTTAATCAATAATAATAATTTATCAATAATATTTGAACTTTTTATTAGTATTGTTACACTTTGGTCATATTAGTTTGACCCTATTTGTATGTCACGTTACACTTGTTCACCTCTCTGTTGAAATATCTGGTCCTCCAAGCAGTTTCTGTCTCAGCACGATGCCTCTCTTCTTTACGCTGCCTCTCCTCGAGAATTCTCTTGTGCTCTGTGGCTTTCTCAATGTCCCGCTGCCGCAGGGACTCTGTCACGTGCTGCCACAGGCGCCTAAATCACAAAAAAAAAAAAAAAATCAATAGCAATGAAAGAACAAGATGTGGAAAGTTATCTTTAATTCAAATCAAATAAAGTGACTTATGTAACTAAGACTTCACAGTTCAAGTCCCCTTCTCCTGACCTGGATTCAGTTGGTCCCTGCTTATCAATGGGTCGAACCAGCTTCCTTGTTACAGGCAGTTTGGTGACGTCCACAACCCTCGTGTCACCACTGGTATAGCTGAACTCTAAAATGCCATTCCACTCGCCCTGCACGCGACACACTACCATGTTGGTAGCATTGTGCTTCACCTCTGCTGTAACCCTTCGTTTGGAAAAAAAAAACAACTACAAATGAGTACAGCCACACATCTATGCTGTGCGTTGATCTGTTGAAGTGATTGGGGAGAATCACACAACAATACCAGAGAAGTGACTCACTTGTGGAGTTTACCGCCATAGAATGGTTTCGTCTGGAAGGTGATTACTGCAGAGTAACCTGACTTGGAACAGTTGATGTTAACTTTGCCACCCAGTTCCACCCAAGGAACAGTGAGGATGGAGCGGGCGTACGCACACGGCAGCGTAAAAGTGTACTCCTCATCATGCTCCAGCAAATACAGACAACCTGGGGAAACAGGAAAGTGGAAAAATATTTAGTATCAAAGCAAGTTTTGGAATGATAGGTACGTTACGAGAGCTTGATGGTGTTCTCTCACCTTCACCAATCATAGAAACGCCAATTGACATCCCCATGAACTTGCTTTTGGTCCACACATGTGTGTTAACACACATCCTTCTCTCCGGGCATTCAGCGTAAAACCCAGAAACAGGGGGATGATGGGATACCTGCTCTGCCACAAAACGCACCAAATGGGTGTCTTGGGAGGGACCTGCCTCTGGGGTTTCCTGTGCGGGGTTCGTGGTGGCATCTGGATTCTTGGGTACCTTCCAGGAGCAGTGGAATGTCTCACCAATGATGGGGTTGTAAGGCTTCTTGGCAATGGCACCCTTGCGGCCTTCATGGAAAGAGGTGAGGTAGTACTCTACAAACCGAACCATGCGCTCCTCCGGGCTGCTGCCGTCAGTGATGGTCACAAAGAGGTCGGGGTGTGACATAAAGTCAGCGTACATCTCAAGCAACGAGCGTTTCTCTAGGATGAAAGTGGGGAGGACCACCTGTGAGACAAGTCGCAATGAATAATTAACGCTACTCCTTCATATGCACAACTGGAAACATTAGCTACCACGTATACATCCAGGCTTTTATAGGATTGCAGACTACAACAATGACCTTGGTTTCCTTCTACACCATCTCCATCGAAGGTATGCCAATGACAACTAGATAACTCTGATAAATCAGGAACCCAAGAACAGGATATCAAAATACAAGAATAAACTGACACTAGAAGATAGAATGACTTTCCAGGAATCTACTTGAGGAGTTCAAGTTCAGTAATTAAGCAGAAAGCACTGGGTATTTAAGCCTTTAAGCAGCAAAAGCTGCATAATTACAAACCATCTAAAAGGACTTCTACAGATAATGTTACATTTAGTCAGGAAGATGCAACACCAAGTATTCAGACAATAAAGTGACATTCCAGGCAGCTGTAAAACTCAAACAGTTCCTTAAGTGTTGTTTTTTTTAGAGTCGAACAAATATTTCACTAAAAGGCAGTAAATATGCTTAATTTTAATATCCCACTAACTAACTAAAATTGGGAATTACGGAGAAATACATTCAAGGGCGCCACCATGTGGACTACCTTCACACAACATTACAGCTAGTATTTCACATTTGTTATGGTGTTAAGCTGTGGATATTTATTCCGTTCAATGAACATTTTTTTACTGCCTGATGCAATGTGGAATTCAACCTACCCGTGTGAGGTCCATGCCAAGCTTCAGCTGTGACAGCAGGTGTAGGATGACACTGCGCTCCTCCTCAACAGCTCCCAAGTCCTCCTCCTGGTCTGTGAAGGCATCTTCCATCTCATCGTCCACGTCTATGTCTTCCTGTTCCTTAAGAGATTACACAGCGTGTTGGGATTAAATCAACAAACTGCACCTTAACAATGTAACATTGAGAAGTAACATATAATTCCACACTGTCTTTAAAAAAATATGGCTAAATTAATAGAGGGATTTAAAAACCCTCACATCATGACAACCAAATGGCTGTTTTCTTGTTCTGGATTTAAGACCACTTCAGCTTTCTAGAAAATAGCGCCTGTGATTTCTTTGGTCTTACCCCAGAGAAACTGCAAGACTCGGGGCTGCTGACCTCCAGATGGCCCTCCTCCAGCTGTATGTCCCCTGTGGTTAGGCTGCCCAGGGAGCTGTTGCCATTCTTCAGGGTGTCGGGCAACTTGGGCTCAAGCCACTCGATGGTTGGCCCTGTTGTGGACAGGGAGTGCGCACTGGCAGGGTCAGTAGTACTCATGGTACTGCCCCTCCACCCCCAAAGCCCTCCAACACACACACCAAGTATTACACACAGCAGCACACCATTTACCACACTACACACCACCACTGCCAAACTGCTGACTGGACAGATGGTCGTTATCCAGGCAACAGCACTGAATCCAGAGAGTGTAACCTGAACCTGCTAACAAGACGAAGATTAGAAAACTTTGGCTCCGCTAACAGGAAGAATCCTTGTTCTCTTATTGGCTTGAGCAGTCCAGTATGACATGGGCATTTTTGTCTGCGTTAACAAGTGGGCAGATCAAATTTGAATTCACCTTGTGTGTGGTTGGACGGTTTCATCTGATTGGCTGCCTGTGAGAGTCTGGCCCTAATGAAATATACATCAAGTAATGAGATCTGCTGTGAAAATGTGGGACATTACGCAGACGCTTCTTTCCACATTGACCTGAATAGAGATGCTTAAAACAACGGAGCACGGCTGTTATTTAAACCTGGATGTGTCTTTTTATAGAGAAATGAGTTTGACCACAAACATTACTAGTGTAAATAATAACGGCAGTTTTTGAGAGTCTTAAAAAGGAGTGATTCTGATGTGGCTAGAGCCTGGTGGTTCTACAGTGAACCAGGTAAACGCCTGGTGCAAAAAGATATATTTGAGCTAAAACCTCAACTTAAGGTGTTACTGAACAATCTGAGATCTAAATACATTTGAGGCAGGTAGTGACAACAGGAACTCCCCTGATCAATAATGCAAGATAATTCCACCGTGCAGCCAACTCAGAACATTCATCCAGGTTGGATGTGTTTGTCGAAGGGAACGCAAGAAGTTAAAAAAAAAAACAACAAACACTAACTAATCTTTATCAGTTAACAGGAGTAAATATATATATATTTGCAACTACAAAATGTGAAAAGGTTATAGCAACATCCATTATGTCTATATTATAAGAGCTCAGTACTGACCTGCCAGGGTGCTCCTCTGTTTTGCCACCTGCTGAAGATGAAGGATGTGTAGGCACTCATTCAGGCAGTTAATGGTGGCCATCGACGTGGCTTTTAACATCAGCAGGTCCTGATCCAAAGGGGAGAGGCTGGGAGCTGCAGGCAGTCCCTCAATACTCTGGATTAGGTTCTTGTGTTGGCCCTGGGCCTGGCTCATCATCTAAATGAAGATGATAAGCAGGTGCTGCTTTAGAATTTGAACCATTTTTAATTATTTGTTTTTAAACATTTTTCTGCGGTTTTGTAGTTACAAAACTAAATAGGAAGACAACACTTTGCATCACTGATAATAAAAGACATTGTGTAAATAACAAAAACAAAATTTCCAGGGGGTCCTCGACCTACGGCATTTCGTGGTCATGTCGTCATCTCCCATGAATGAATTAAGAAAGTATTCTTTCTTCATTCTGCCGTATGGTGTGAAGATAGTTCCAGATAGGATGAATATGTCGTTTTTTCAGGACCTTTTTGCCTCTCATTATGGCTCCCAAGTGTGAATCAGACTCACACTCTGTGTGTCTCAGACTCTGTCCCCACTGAGTTAGTGCAGGTGAGTGACACAGGTTACTTATGTGCAGTATTTGAGTTAAGACGTGCGCCGTAAGTCGAGTTACGTCGCACCATAGGAACGGTGGAGGACCCCCTGTACTGCCAAAGGTCAGTATTGTGGAAACTTGTAATAACATAAAGAGTAAGTGTATTTGCAGTACTTCTCTGGCTTCGTTGAGGTGATCTGGAAGGAGCGACCTCTTGCTGGAATACATCGATGAGCTTTTCTGAATTTGTGACCAGCCAAATAAGGAAGTTGGGTTTTGGCTTGGACGGCGGACAGACATTGGTGAGCTGCCACTGCTCTGAGAAGCCATGGAGTAACTGCGGGACTTTGGCGGGGGATTACTCTGCATGATGGTAGACAGTCTTTCAACTCAACATTCTATGATGAGATATTTTAGGTCACAGTACAATTATATTCTATCTTACATCAACATTGAGCAGTTTAATGGCATAATAATAATAATATATATCTGACTAATAATAAATAACAAGTACATCTATGATATCACAGGCTCATAGTGGCTAAAAACATTAGGCTATTTCAAATGACACCTATTTGAAACATGGGTAATAAAGATGACTTTGTTGATTCATATTTGGGCATGTGACAAAGAGAAAAAGGAAACAGACAATTGCGAAGTTAGATCCAATTTTTGAAAGAATTTTGATTTTTTTTTTACGACTTAATCACATTTCAAATGTTTGTCAAAGTTTCTGTCAATACAGCTCTGCACGAGCAGAAAAACAGACGACGGTCTTACCTTCCCTAGAGCCTCTGTGTGATGCTGTGTACAGATCTGCAGTCTGCTCACCCAGTGCTGCCTCTCTTTGGCATCAGTGGCTAAGGGACAAAGAAAAACTAAAGTTAAAATAAGCATCACTTAGGATGATAGGAGGAGATAATGATAAAATCCCCGGGAGGAGACAACGAAAGCATTTGAGATCAATACAATGCGAGCCTGATGGAGCTGATGAGAAGTAATGAGAGCATAAACTAGGTGGTGGGTGTAGGACCGAGATAAGCACACAACTTCACAGCTCCAAAAGATATTCAGACATATGAAGACGTCAAGTACTCACCCCTGAGCTTGTACTGCTCCCCACTGATTGCACTAACAGTGAATGTATGAGAGTCTTCATCGCTGGGGGAGATCACAGCCCCTGCCAGGGGTAGCATGCCTCGGGGCTTCTGTGGCCTGGATTGCTCATTGACAAAGTACTCCAACAGGCCTGCCTCGTTGTTCAATACAAAAAACCTGAAACACCATTCCATTATGTGAATGTACATTCATCACTGTGGTATCAGACACTGACGGTGAAACTATTCTGACGTAACAGGTCGTAATACATTTTAGGTGGCTCACCTGTACTGCCACCCTGTCACCAGATTGGTGTATTTCATCAGGTAGCCATCAATATTCTCCATGTGATCACTGCGAAATGATAAAATGAAATAAGTGAAGCAATAATCACGCAAGGTTATCCAAACATATTAAGATTTAACGAACTGTTACACCTGATTACAGCTGTGACACGGTCTTACTTGTTGACAACCGAAAGATCTGTTACTAGATCCATAACTACCGATCACACGACTTTTAAAACAAATATTTAACAACAACAACATACATGTACACGGCACATCCATGCTCACATGTTGGGGCGTTAGCAGGATAAACAGCCACCCACCTGTACTGCCAGCTTTTGGTACTAGCTCTTCCCGAGCTTGGAGTTTTGTTTTGCTGAAACACATCCACTTTACCTTCATTACTGTCCGCAATTCTAATAGCAGTTTCCGCTTGCATTATGGTAAGTGACAGAACCCACCACAACGCGAAACGCTTTAGTGCGGCTTGCTAGCGCTAGGCTATGCTAGCCAAGACACTGATAAGATGCCAAAGTTCAGCAGCCTATATTATACATGTATAAACGAAGCAGTGGCCGTTTCATCGAGAGGCGTTGAATAAGCCAGGCTGTCCACCGGTTACGTTATCAACGTGTGACAGAACATAATTTACAAAGGTAAAGCAGTGACAGAGCAGTTGCTCGTGCTTGCTAACTCCACTGATATTTACAGCTATGGTTGGAGCACAGTCACGTGACTCCTTTAAAGGCGGATCCTTATGTTTTCAGAATTCTTGTAAATACGAGCGAAGGGCGCAGCGTTCACATATGGACTACGTTATTGCCCCTTTACCCCGTCGGAGTTTCACCAAAAAGGACTGGAACAATTATTAGGAGAGTTTACCGGCTACAATGTATAGTACACAGGGCTAAAATTGATGTGGATTTGAGCAGGAATACTATTAAATTATTATTTGTGGTTATTAAATGTGTACAATTATAATAAGTATAAAATAATTAGAAACAGACGTAATGTAAACGTAATGTTTATTAATGTAAATAAAAAACATATCAAGCAAAAGCCTAGAGATAATTCTCAAATTATTAGTATTACCTTTTAAAAATATTTTATTTTACATTCAATCATTCATCTTCTAATGCTGATTCACTTAGTCAATAAATCCTAAATTCCACATACTTACACTAATATTCTATACAGCAATATTAGTGATGACTAGATGACATGAACACTAAAAACTAAATTGCATGTGATCCCACAGAAAACCCAGCCTTGGTGTGATAATGTGTGTGAATGCGTAGGCACATGACTGTGTTCACATGTAGATGTAAGTTAGAAACTGAGGGCTTGCCACCTGGATGGTGAAATACTAATAATAGAATCACAAACGAGACGAGAAGTGAGAAACAAAATAAAAGGTAAAACATGAAAAGAATGAAACAGAACAGCTAACTGAGCTGGATGTGACTGACTGCTCTGTTGCTAACACCAAACAGTCACTAGAGGGTGATATATCCACAGAAACAAATAAATACACAGCGCGTATTTCACACATCATAGTAACATGTTCATATTAATTAATTTATGAGTTAATATATGTAATGTTTTCTTTGAAATGTTTTAAATTCCTCCTACTTGGTTATTCACATGTATTTTTGACCACTTGACCCTGAAAATCAATTTTAATTTTTGAAAGGAGACACAGGTGATAGACGCTGTGCAAAGACTTTACTGAAGTTCAACAAGAAAAAAAAATGCAATTCTATCTAACCTTAAGATATATGTAACTGAAAAGGCAGGTCTGGACTGCACAGGTTTGCCTCGAGGAAGCTAATAAAGTTTAGATGATGCATGTGTGATGAGCTCAGCTGCAGATGGTACACGAACCCAAACTATAGGATGAACCCGTGAACTTCCATGTGTTCTCTGGCTCCCAGCACTTGGTGCTGAAAAGTAGGAGCAGAAAGAGTTATTACAAAAGTAGGACAGAGTATAAAGGCCAACCAAAAAAGGTGGGGTCAAGAGAATAAAAATTTAAAAAGTTGGACTGAAAGAAAAATGTCAGACTTAAGGGAAAAAAAGACCAGAGATGAAAAAAAAAACACAAAAAATTGGGCTAAGGTCAGATATCCTCCCAAACGTGCAATAGATGTGATTAAATAGTCTGCTATTAGCCACTAAAACCTTCCATACAGCCGTTGATGACAATGCCGTATGGCTTCAGCTTGTCAAACCAGCATCTCAGACGCCACATCTGCCTGAGCTCAGGATTAAACAACTTGATCAGTTTTCTTGTTGTATCTTGTGGTACAACAAATCCTCTATGTATTGCACGTGGGTGCAACCACCAATACCCTTGCTCTGTCCATCTGTCCAACTCCAGCTATTTCCTTTTGCATGAATGCGGCCACCTCCTCCGAGTTTGTGTGGCTTGTCCTCCTGAAAAAGAAGAGAAAGAATTTCCCTGTTACTAGTTCAGAAATACAGTTTAACCAATTCATCTATTAAAGGCATTTTCTTATACAGAACTTTATATTTTTGTCTTTTTTAGTTGGGGTTAAAGGTCAAAGGTATCAAGTGGTTCTACTCAGAAACATACACTTTCAACAGGCAACCCCCCCAAACAAACTCAATAGTACTTTTCCATGTCCTGTATACTGCAACCTGAGGATCTGCAGACCTGATACCAGTCTGATGCCTTCTTCCCCCCTCTCTCAAGTTGTTACTAATACATGTATCTTTTATGGATGCATCAAACTGAGCAACAAACATTCACATCCCCTAAAGGAAGAAACGACCCAGCCTACAAAGTGACTCTAATAAAACCAAAATGAGCTGGGAGGCGGTGCTGCCACAGCCTTCTCATTGGAGGTCCACATCAGTGTTTAGTTAACAAAAATAAAAATGTATTTTTGTTTATTTCAAATACTGTTTAAAAAGACAGCAAACAAAGAGTTCAAATCTCATTTGGGCGATCCCCAGGTACAGTTTTCTACTCGACTAAACCCGCTAAAGCAGTCTTGAATTTTAAACATATGAATGTGCTACTGTTGTTTTATTGTAGCCTTTGGAGTAGGTGATTCTTCTCTATGGCTAGGGATAGCCCTAACCCCTGGCTGTGCTAAGTATCCATCTAGCTTGGCAGCTCCTGATTCGTTGAGTAGGTCAGATAGTTCACGGATCCTGAGAGGGCTCTGCTGGACAGCTTTGGAAAATGTTCTGTTCTAGAAAACAAAATGTTCTCAGGTGCAGATCATGGGATAGGTGCCTTATGTTGACTGTTTTTATCCTCTCTGCATGTTCAGGTGACTCAGGACCCAACCATCTGTGACCACAGTCTGCAACATAGTCTTCCAGATGGATTACATTTCAGGTTTGTCATTTAACATTATCAGTCCACCAGTCATTGGTTGACTTCTAGCTTGGAACCTGGGTACTCCACTAGTAGTACTGTCGTGACGTGAGGTAGTGTTGTGACTTTGATTTAAATGTTTTTTGTGGTCAATCTTTGGAAGCGTTGGTGGCTTAATAGTCGGGTTAGTTGTAGGGATGGGCAAAATACTTCCTCTGTGCTTTTCTCTGCATTATCCAACTGAACAGCACTGCACTGACGACAAGGGTTCTCCAAATTGAAACCTTGGATACCCTGTATCCTTTTTTAAGATTTACAGCAAGCTACATGTCCTCATGCATCAATTCCTCTGAGAAACACGCAAATGTTGTTTCAACAAGATTTAATAATAAAAGTTTTGAAACTGAGACTTTAATTACATTTTAATTACAGTCAATGGTGTTTGATTTATGAAATAATTTCTCTTGAACAGCTCTAAGCCTAGCACTGTTTTCACAGAGCAGACAATGTGATGCAGTGATATTTCACTGTAGACTGGATCAACAGACAATGGTAGTTACATTTAGGCCCACAAAAGTGGTTCCGTTCTGATTGTCACACTAAGAACCTACATTTTGCAAGCTGCAAAAAACAACATATAAACATCACACAAAGTTGACATGCGTGCATCATTACAGGGATGGTTGACACTGAGGAATGCAGTGTCTCCCGTGGACAGGCCAATGAAAAGCAGGCTGTCTGTGGCCCACAGCAGGCTGAAAAAAGGCCTGGTTGGCAGCGAAGCTATGAGTCATGTGTCTCCACTAATATGAGAAGACAAAAATGCAGTGAGAAACGCAGACAAGGCGAAGGATCGGAGGCTGAGTGAAGGGCCTGCCAAGCCATTACACATAAGGAATGCTGCAGCAGTAACAGTACAACAGTTGTGGAGGGCTATGGAGTCAGGAGACTGACCTCTCTCATATAGTCAGCAGCTGTAAACAGCAGGGATAAAAAAGGGCATAACAATGGAATCATGTGAAATGAAGATAAAATGAAAGCTTAAATTTGGCCTGTAGCTGTGCTAACCCCCCCCTCCATGCACCCCCCCCTTTCCACCACCACCACTCAGCCACGTGTTAATGACTACTGGTCTGTGCACACCTGCATGTGTGGAGTCGTTTGTCAGACGCAGTGAGCACTGTCTCATCTTGTCAGAGTTGTAGATACGTTTGAGGAACTTTAGGAATGTGTTTGTGACTCCCCCGGCATCAGGATATAGTTCATCAACACACAGCTGTAAACAGCTGCTGGTGACATCAGTGTGGGTCTTCTTCACACTTCCTTTTTTCACCCGCCCCGCTCTGCCTCCCAGCCTACAGCAGCCTCTCTCCCCTCTGGACTTACAGCAGCTTTGGAAGCACATTTAGTGTGTTGAACAGAGTATTTATGCATGGCTTCACTCCCCCCCACAACAAGGTGAAGTAAGACAGAGTACGGTGCAGTGAAGGTGTAATCCAAAACAACACACCAAAGAATACAACACTCTGAACTCAGAGTTTCAGAGCAGGCTACCAACCTGTCGAAGGAGGTGATCCAGTGGGGATCTCTGCACATGGTTTGGTGACAAAACTAAGAGCAATCGATATGAATCAGTAAATGCACTTTAAAACATTCAAAGAATCATTTGGCATTACTCATTATTAGAGTTCCAGTAAGATAAGAATGATGTAGTTTCATATAACACAGCAGGTCCCAACCTGGATTGCATCCTTTCATTTTGTCCAACCCTGTTTGAACTGGAGTTTAAGTAAAGATTTAAAAAGAAAACTTGTTGTGGATAGGATCAACTGAAGGTGCATTTCTGTCACCAGTCTAACAGCCTGCAGTGAACAATGGCAGGGAAATGTATCATTTTCAGTTGCAGGGAAAAGATCATGTCTGCCCGTGTGTCCTGTTGTACAGTGAGTTGCCTCTCCCACACAAGCTGAGGAAATGGGGGTAGGGTTGTGTGTTTATTTTGATAAGTGCTGGAAAATTCCTCTGCCCATTTGACTTTATCCAAAACCAGTGTACAGTTGGAGGACATTTTTTTCTCAGAGCAATTTTTTCAGAATGCACGTTGAATGTCAATCTAGTGGGAAAGGCGAAGGCAATTGACCCCTCTTGAACAAGATGACAACACTGTGCCCGTGACTTTATCACCATCTTTTTAATAAAACACACATGAGAAACCAGTAACCTTGCTCACACATGAATGACCCCCCATCCCCCCATGTGGGTTCACTTGATTTCAGTTGGGGAGTAATATGGATAACAAGACACATCCCAGAACTGGTCGTTTTAGTCTCCTGAACCACAGCTGATTGCAAAGTCCAGCATCCAGCATTTGTCACGTTAGCTGTAACATTAGCACTTAAGGTCCCCCTGGACCAGGGGTTGAGGACCTCTGGTATAGCCCAGTCTCTGTCGCTGGTGTTGGGGACCCCTGCTGTAGAATGAATGTATAAGAACTATTTAATTGAATGCTCTTTTATTATTTATTATTTAAACACATTTCTTATATGTTGGTAACAAGCCCTGAAACAGACAACCAACCAAAGATAATTTGACATTATATTAGCATGCTCCCTTCAAATTCAACACACAAGGAAACATTGTGTTCACGTGCATACTGCATTAGGGGAAGGCATTGACTTTTAAAGGGACTGTTTAATGACCTAATATTCATGGCAGCCGGCCCCTAATTACACACCCATTCAACACACACTTGGAAAAAAATGTGTTATGACAACCAACAGAGGATAGACGACTCAGCAGGGGGAAGCTTAACTTCCTGTGAAGTTTCCATAAATTGTTGCATATGTTTACATTTCACTCACTAACGTGCACTGAAATGCAAACAACGGAGTCCCTGCTTCATTTAACACTGCTCATTATCACAGATGGTCTCATACGGAGCAGATTAAAGCCTGCTTAAGATCAGCTTATAGTGGTTTTTATGGCACAGCAAAGTGTACAGAGCTTCTTCAGTGGAAACAAATGTCTGTTCCTACAGAGTTGGGCTCAACAGAGCAGTCGACGGGTGAGGAAGCTGTCGCACTTTTGAAAAGATAAAATGTACCCAGTCATTTCTGTGTCTGTCCTATAGGAGTTGATGTGTGACACCTGAAGACAAACTGCAGCTGGGACTGCAATGTGTCCTGGCTGATAAAAAGTCCAACTGGTATGGTTGGGTCACTGACAGTTTAATGTGAAACAAATGACAATTGTCACTGGGATGAAGGTTAGAAGACTCTCAGAAGGCATATTTCAAATTAGACCGAATTTGATTTGTTGACAGTCGGGGCAGAGGGCAAAGGTGGTGGTGTGGTGGAATAGCTGCCATACAATAGTCCCAGGTTTACTTTGGCTAACAGGATAGGGTGAGTAAGGAAAAATGTGCCAATGGAGGGTAAAAAAAAAACACCCAAAATGTAGTCATTACCAAAGCAGGAATACAGTTGTCTATTGTCAGACAGAGAGCAGTACAGAGAAGAGAAGATCAGAGGAGCTACAACAGCAGAGGAAGTCAGATCATATGATCATAAGACCATCTGTGGTTGATAACAAACAGATAATAAATAATACACAATACACACGTCATTCTATTCACAAAAGACGCTCAAATTCAGTTTCATCTTGAGGCCATGTAAACTCAACTCTGGACAAATGAATGTTGGAGTGGAATTTTGGGGGTGGGGGAGAGGACTGCAAATTGCGCACCAGTCATGGCGACGGATTCACGGGGACGGACAGCACAGCAGGAAGCCAGGAACGAGCTTCTGAACGTCAGTCATTAGTGAAAGGGTGTGAACTCTACATCCTGTGTCAGTGCCTGGGTCAAAGGTCAACTCACCTGATAAACCAGAAATGTGCAAAAGAGAGAGCGAGAGAGAGAGCGAGAGAGAGAGAGAGAGCGAGAGAGACAGGGAGAGAGAGGTTTATTTTTAGGTCTCTATATCTATCAAAACATTATGACGCAGGCTCTGGTCTGGTTTCTTTTTCAGCCTAAGTTCTGACCATGGATGAACTCTCAGATTTGCTAACAGTCCAATCCTTCTTCCTGTCCATGTCTGTCCACACTTCTGACATGAATTGTCATTTTTGCCTTACCTTACAGACAGTAACGACACTACCACTTCTGATTCTATGTTTATATATATTATGCCATACTAAAAATATAATTAAATTACAATATTTAAATCTCCTGCAGTCACCGGTGGGTCTGCACAGGCCAGATAATTCAGCCTGATGAACACTATTGATTTGTTCTTCAGGGTTTTTTGTCCCAACCTTGGGATGGTGATGACTTTGGAGAAGGCGTCTGCAGGAACAGGATGGACTGGTTTTATGATGAGCTTCCAGGTTCAGAGCATCGAGACTTCTAAGGTCATGTAGATGGATTGTGGCCTCAGCTAAGAGCCCGGAGCATATACTGTGTGTAGTCCAGGACATTCATTCATCAAGAGTCTAAAGAACTATGTCTGAAATTCTGCAGAAACAGAGAGGCTTAAATCTTCCCGTGAGAAGAATACTTTGTGGTCATTGAACAGAAAAAAGTCAATCTGGAGGTCAATCTGGAGTGAAGAGGTCAACATACACTGAATTCCACGCACTGTGCTCTGTTCAGTTGTGTACTGCAAATTAGAACCCCACCAGAGGAGTATACTGTAATGCCACGCCCCCATCTCCGTTTTGTAGCTCACACTGACATTGAGGTTATCCAAAGCAGAGGTTGTTGAGGTTATACAATGGATCCACTGACCTATTCTGAGCACAGCTGTCATAGTGCTGCAGGACAGACCTGAGTGATTAACTGCCATATTGTTCATGTGCAGTCACCGAGGACAGGAGGGCCTGGAGTACTCTACATTAGCTGTATTAGTAGCTACATGGGCAAATGTGATGAGTACCAGCCCATCATCAAAATGAACAGAGTACCCCATCAGACCAAATCTGGAGTTACGGAGTGATTGCTCAATCCTCATTTTTACGGTACTCCTAGTTCTCATTCCACATGCACAGCCCGCTGCTGTTGATGTTTTATTCAGGGCCCTGTCCTTGTCTGACTCCTGATTCCCAATCTTGTCCACTGTGTCCATCTCCCCGCACCGATCATGTCCTGTGTGTGGCAAATGACACCACTGCTTTACATCCAGGCAGCATTCCATTAATTCAGTTATTGGCTGTGACACAGTCAAGACTACAGCTCTCTCTGTCTCTGCCTCGTTCACCGGTCTTCACTGAACTGTCACTTCCTTTTTAGAGAGACACTCATTGTCTCTGGACATTAGCCGTGACTATTCCACTACTTCTTCTGGCCCTGCGTGAATGACATCTATCCACTCAAAAATGAACTACTAACCCTTGAGTACGGCGCTTCAATATAACACCTCTGCATTATGTCGACAAAGCATTTATTTTCAATGATTTGAGTACTTGAGTTTGTGTCCTATCACAAACATGACCATGGTAACATCTTGGATGGATAGATCAAACTAGAGAGTGATAGAAACCAAGGCTCCTGCCTCACAGATGACTTTCTGATGAATTACCTGTTCAATAGTATCGGCGACATAATAGGAATAGGAAATTGGCTCTTTTGACAATGACGGTGGCAGAACCTCAGATTTTAAATGATCCTTTTGAATTGAAATTTGATAGAAATCATTTTAAGAACCCCTGAAGTTTTCCTTTCATCAACTTTGAAATGTATTTTTCATCTTAGCAGTTTAATTGTTCCTATAATTATAACGTTAGTGGTGTTTTTCATCAGTTTGTGTTCAGGCTCAAAATGTTGGATGCTTTAAATGTTGGTCTGGACTTTCTAATCTGGATGGAGTTACGTACAGATGTGCCATAAGTAGACACAAATACTGATGCAGCTGTTTGTAAGTGGGACACCATTGGTGTTATACAACTACTGTGAGCTGTTGCTGGGCCAATCACAGCCCCTGTTTATTTTTATCATTTGGTGCCAGCCTTGGGAAGACACTTCATAGTGTTCATCATGGAGGATTACGCAGATGTTGGACGGTGTCGTCCATGGTCTGTATGCCTGAACTAGGTCACCACAGAAGCTCTGTTTATGGTCCATTTAAAATGCACAGACCGGGTCACACAAACTTACCAAAAGTACTATATTTGACAGTTATGAATTAATGGATTGACTGTATTTTCTTTTGATGATACTATGTATAAAAATATATGACAGTAATAGTGTTAATTATTGTCATTGGATGTTTTGGAAGGCACTGTTTGGTGGATTTGGTGAGTGGCTCTATGAGAACGTTTCCTGTACAACAGACTTGTAAAACCCTTGCTGTGATTGTGTAGTTCTGTACATTGTCCACCTGTGTACATCTGGGCCGTCTGAATGTGATAAACAACATTTATTTCCAGCAGACCAATTCTTCCCACATCTCCCTAACACACTGGCTCGTTAAATATGCGGACCATGAGCCTCTTAGTTAAGGACTGGGAGCTGAACATGTTAAAGGAGGCTGTTTATGTAACATATCACTATAAATATAGCAGACAAAAATAACCCTTAAAAATGGCACATTTTTGGGAGGGATTTTTGCATATGTACGGTCCTGAGTGAATTCGTGTAAAGTAAATGATTACGTCAACGTGCCCGAGGCTGAATGTGAGCCAACTGTTCGTACTGACCTAGTTTATCCTAGCTTGGCCCATGATCCCACGCCATTGGCTGCCAGTAACATGCTGTGCACAGAAATCCCCAACCCATATCACAAGCAGCGCGTATGCTGCGAGCCTACATGAAGATATTTTTAAACACTTTGGTTGGTCATTGGTCATTGGTCAAAGTGCATGTATATATGTATATACTACATATACTCTATATATATGCATGTATGTAATAAAATGCAAACTGTTTGTGGCAATATATGTGCATACTTTAAGATTGTTCTTCCATTTACAATCCAATAAGTAGATTTGTTTGCTTTCTAAATCCTTTGTGCAGAAATAGTGCAACAATAACTAACTTTTTCATTTGTTATGAATCTCTGAGCAGCTTTGCAGGTTTGTTCTCTGAAACTTTGACTTGTTCTATGTTTCAGAAAGGTTCACAACTCATGCTCTTTCCCGAAAGACACAACATTAAAAAAAAGATGGAGGCAGGAAATGGATAATCTTAGCAGGAGGCAAATAATCTGCAGCTGTGTCAGTGCTTGAAATGCATTCATGCTGTACTTCATCATTAATGTACCAACAACAACCAGGCTTTCATTGGAGTTTAGGTAGGTATATGGATGTGGGCTTCAGTCTTATTGAGACACAGTGACAGTACAAATGTGGTTTACAACCTCAGGATTAACAAATGATTCTAACCAAGACTCCTTTCCTGCATTTCTATTAATGATACTGATAATAATTCTTTTGGCTGAATAATGGCACCAACTCTGTTGTAGTTCTGGCAGGGAACCCAGTCAAAAGTATTTGCCACATCTTCAAAAAACACTGTCATAGGTCACTTTTACGTGGCCATAAAAGTAACCTCCATGGACATGTCACATAGTGTTGCCATAACCTTTGGCTCACAGTAGGTCACTTTCTGTTAGGGCTCCAGTTCTAGGTCTGCCTGTGTTTACATAGAGTCCAAATTCAGCTGGACATGTCATTAGGCTGAGCAGAATCCTTGGGGAACAGAGGTGCATTATGGTTAAAGGGTTAGAAAGGGTAAAGGTTGTAAACTTTCTTTACCCACAGCACATTTTAGAAGTTGCAGTCTTCTAGGCTGCATACGTGTAACACCAGTGGTAGTATTGGTTTGTTTACTTGACGTCACATATACAACATGCATGTTTAAGAAATTGGATATATTTTTGTATATCCTTATTAAGTCAAATATTTTGTTGAATGTTCTTTTTGAGTAGCGGGCTCTCATGAATGCTTACGCTATAATAGTGTTGAAACGCTGGGGCAAAGCAGTTGCATTTCAACATTTGATACAATTCTATATGCATCTGGAAAGGGATTGAGGTGGGAGTCTATTCACTCCAGATGCCTGGAAGCTTCTAGAGTTAATCAGAATTTATTTCTAAATACTTTTATACTGAAGGATTTTGACTTTTATCTGGGAGTTCTCTGACCTCTGTGGGGATTCGTGTCATCTCAACACCCTAGAAATATTCAGTTATTAGCAGTGGCATTGCACTGGTTCAGTCTCCAGTGGTATCCCTGCTGAGTTTTCAACCAGTAGTTTTCCAGAAGTTTACGAATAAAGTCTATTGACTTGGGTCGTGAATTTCAATTGTTTTTGGGTCGTCTTGCATTATGTATTCCAGAAGTTTACGAATAATGTCTATTGACTTGGGTCGTGAATTTTTGTGACTTTTAAAATGTGGAAAAGGTTTGGGAAACACTGCCCTAATCCTTTCAACAGTCCAAAAACATGTAGAAAAACATGTATGTTAACAGGCTTGACTTTGACTGGAACATGTTGTTTACCTCTAAACGTGATCCGGCAATGACCTCTGCTGTTAACCAATGACTGCTCAGATCGTCTCCTGCCCCTCTGCAAACTCTAAACGTGATCCGGCAATGAACTCTGCTGTTAACCAATGACTGCTCAGATCGTCTCCTGCCCCTCTGCAAACCTGTTAGGGTTTCAGTGGTACATGTGAATTAAGGGACACTTAAAAACATAAAATCAATCTACATATTAAAGTGGGATTCATGAGGATTTCATTTTATTGAATTACACTCAGAGTAAATGAGTCTATGAATCAAACCATCTGTTTCACTTGGATAACCTGGGATTTATAAATACAATCAAACTATCATGCAGCGGATTGGCTGAAACGTTCGACCTCACTGAGTCAGACTGAGTTAACTTTATGACTGTTTGTTTTTGTACGATAGGTGAAACAAACAAATAAAAAAATCATCCTACTGTAGTTGCAGCACAGAGTTAATGTACAGTAGCTTCATCTTGGAGTAGTTCCTTAACAGTTCTGCTTGACACTGTTGGACTTCAGGAGGCAAATCATTAACAGAAGCAAGAAGGTTGTGAAATGTGTTTTCTATGTTTGAATGTTCAACTTTTTTCTGGTTAAGTTCCTCTGATGTTCTTCTGGATTTACAAACAGACAGAACAATGAAGTAACATAAAAAACAACTTTGGTCTTCTTCACACTAAATAAAAGCAATTTGAAGGAACTCGATCAAGACAGAGCTCTTAAATGTTCCCAATGTTGGATGAATAAAGGACTTCTTAATTAGCATAATATACAACCACTGCTCACTACATCATCGGTGCACATATGTACTTACATACTTCTACATGTCACGTCATATGTTTACATTTTTATAATCCTACTTGGCACGGATACGTGGTGCCAGCAAAGGCACAGATGAGCTCTCCAAGTAAGTACCAGGTTCTCAAAACGTCAGGCAGATGTTCCGTTGCCTAATGACATTACCAGCTGCTTGTAATCCATTCTCCACCAGAGGCAGAAGAACAATAATGTTTGGTTTTGAGCACAAGACAACCTTTGTATGGTCTTCTTAAAAAATGCATTTTTGTTGGAGGTGGATAAAAAGTCGCAGACAATGGGGAGACTCTGGGTCTAATGTGAGGCCCGGGGCAACTGTCACTTGGGTCCTTTAGAACAAATCGGTTCAGACAATAGGAATGAAGAGCATATGGAGGAAATTTCAAACTAATGACATTGTCCCCGTGATGCTCCTACCACTGCAGCTCCTTCCACTGATACACTGGTCCAAAAGAAAAAAAAAAGAAAAATTTAGGTTTCACCATTTGAATTACCCTCACCTCAATGGAGCTGTATTACCACATGTAAAGTAATTCCCTTGAATGGGCATAAAGAGACTTGGGGTTGGACGCAGGGGGATGTGGGTCTCACAGTGGGTGGCTTGGTGGATTGATGATTGCTGACCGTCGCCCTCACTAGGTCAAGTTAGTCCTTTAGAAATAAAAGTAGTTTGAGAAGACATGACCCCGCAGTAGAAGTCAACCCCACCCCCCCATTCCTGACTAAAAGTCATCATCAATGATTCTCAGTGTGACCATTCGACCACTGAGAGTAACCCCAATGTCTGTGTGGGAACTGAGCTAAATTTGACTGGAGGGACCAGGTGAGAAGGCCTTGAACCTATGCTTACTTAAAGCTTATATTCTTGTTGATGTGACGGTAACGTCAACCATATTGTTAAAAAAAAAAACAAGCACGACACAAGTGCTTTAATACATTGCATAATCTAAAGCAGTGGTTCTCAAACTGTGGTACATGTACCACCAGTGGAACGTGCGTGCTCTCTAGCGGTACGTGGGGAAAATTCATATTTTCACATTTACATTTTCAATTGAATCAATCTGAAACATACCATGCACAATTAATACAACATTTAAACCTAAACATCTGTCTAAACCTCTCTCCTGTGGTTGAAGCTAACAGTGAAGGCCTCTGCTGCTGTATTCTAATGCTGGTCATCATCGTGGTACTCAGAGAGATCAGTGTGAGAACCACTGATCTAAAGCAAGAACAACCTAGTGCTGAAATCAATCCAGAGATCTAGCTAACTACTTTTGTAGCAAGGCCAGTTCTCTCATTTGAAAGGGACTTGGGTTAATGCCCCCTACAGGTGAGACACTCTTACTTAAACTGGATAATTTGACTTTTCTTATGGCTCAGTCTGAGCTTCAAAGAGATCAAATTACTGGAGTGAATATACTTTGTCATGTATATCAATGACGGATTGTTGTGGAAGAAAAGTTCTAAGGAGGAAGTCTTCACGTCACATGGCTGAAATTTGGCACTTGTATTTGGTGAAGAATGTTAAGTGTTTGTTACATTTCAGGTTGAAATAGAGGTAATTATAGTACCTACACCTTTTCAAGTCAACACCTGCCTGCTTGGGGGTAATTAATAACAGAGTGCATTCCTGTGCACACTTAGTGTTTGTAAGTAGTCATTAGAAATGCCCTCGCCCGATCTCTACCCGTCAGCATTAAATACATATATACCAGAGCAGTGCTTTCTACTGCACTTTGTAAATCTCTTTATTTAACCAAATTAAAATCAATTTTTACAGGTGTACAAATGTTCATGACATTTTTGTGTGTTTTTTAGAACACTGACGTGTAATGTTTTACATGAGTCAAAACATTTTATTTTACATCTCACTTCATTCGTACGGCACATCCCAGGATCCTAGCGTGTGTGATGAGAGTTGGGCGTTTGCTGTTTTGGGCTGTGTCAGTTGTCAGTAGGCGTGTTGGGTAAACAGACGTGGGGCCTGTCTACCTCCTGGCATTTCCTTCCTTTTCTCTGTGTTGTTCGATGTCAGCCAACTATGTCAAATTAAACATCAATGGTAAAAAAAGAAAATCAGCTCATAAAAAAGTGTGCCAAACTGAGTTAATGATGGCAGCAATGAAACAGGTTCTGTCATGAGCGTTTCCCTCAGTAGTTTAACCATTTTGTACATGTGAAGAAAAAAAAATCTTATTTTTACATCTTGATATCAATCTTTTTCACATCTTTTCTTTGGAAGGAAAATCCTGATCAGGATTTTGGTACACGTCACTGGCCAGTCTCTACTCCTTGGGGGCCGATATTCCATATTAAGCAGCTTTGTGGAAAAGCGAGAGATTATGATAATCCCACCCATCACACTGGGGCGCTCCACCCATACGACCACGCCCACTGGTGTGAGGAGCTGCCGTTTGCATTTACTGAGCCAAAAGCATTTAGCACTAAATGAACATGTAAAGGCACCACTGTGGTGTCATCTGTGAGAGTGTAGAAACAGAAATGTTAGAACACAAGAAAAACAAAAATATGTGCTATATGTTAAGGGTCAGGGCGTCGTCTACACAAAACATTTTCAAATGGGAACTAGACCCAAAAGCTGTCAGTAATTCATCAGGACTATAAGATGGCACTGTTGAGTATTTTCTGTTATGCCGTGTGAACTTTGAACTTTGGTGCGTGGACATAAAAACAATTTTGTCGGACTGCTCTCCTGACGGTCACTGACTGATTTATTTGCCTGGAGTGTTTACAACGGTAGTTTCACCGCTGTTTATATTCCCCCTGATGCAGATCTCCTGCTCCCTCACTGGGAGGTTGAGGGGGGCGCTGTTCAGAACTATTAACCGTTAGGAATCATAACATCTGGAAACTGCTGTCATTGTTCTTGTAGTCCTAAAAAAACAACATATGAAGAGTGCGGTTGAAGTACCATCCACATCCTGGATCATGATTACACAACACAACAGCCATGATCCCTGAGCTAAGAAACAAAAACTGTAAAAACTATACACTAATTCAATGACTAATGACCCATAAAAGACATTTCACACCGTCACTGCCCAGCACACACGACCCACTCTAATTGGCTAACTGACCAGACAAATGTACGGACGATGACTCTGAGCACAGGGGCTCCACAGGGATGTGTCCTCGGACCACTCCTCAAGCTACTGAACTGCTGACCCCCGTCTGTCTTACAATGCTAGGACATATAAAGTCAAAATGTTGCTGCTGTAAATATTGTTAGAATATTTTCTATATTTTATAATCCCATCAGTTTGACATGGAACACTGAACAATGAGTTATGGACGCCATAGCAACAAATTCTATTACTGGTAATGTAATGTCACGCTGCGTTAGCCTAGTTAGCTTCACCTGGCGTGTGAGACGGACTTGTATTCATTAAATTAAAAAATTAAAAATTTGATCAATTTCAAATATGGTCAAAAACAGAATCCTTACGTAAAGTTTTTTTTGGTTCATGGTAAAATGTATTACCGTTAGACTTATATTAGTAAGGGTTACATCAGAACACTTGAATCATGGAACGTGACATTTTTTTTAATGTGTACTTAGTTCCACGTGTAGGCAAAGAAACTGGAAGTACAAGCTGAATGCTGCCAAAGGCAGAACACCTTTAAAACTGAACCAAATTGCTCCTTTCCCTTTAAGTGTCATTGAGGACTGCGTTAAGAGGGGATGAAAGACGTTTCTGCCTGTAAGTCAGCTCCATTCTTTCTTCCCCCTCATAAACCCAACACTCCTGTCACTGACCCTTTTAATTCCCCTTTTATTCCACTGATACCCACCCCCTCTTGCACTGGTCGTATCGGGGTGCAGACAATAGAGGGGTTCCCCACCCTTCCTCTGCCTTTTTGGTCCCTCCTCCTCTCATCCCTCACAGCTCTCTCAGGCGTCGCTGCCTGTTTGATGCTTTGGGCTTTCTGGCTGCAGTTTGTCACAGCCATTCAGTGAGAAATGACTATAATTATAGACTTCTGCACAGATTACATTTATCTTATTTCATTAAAGTATTTTCTCCTGACTTTCTGGAATTTCCAGCTCTTTAAATATACATTTTGTTAGTGGCCACAAAAGCCAGACTGAAGAAAGAAGCCAAGATAATCCAATCATTACTATAGATTTTTGTGAAGAACTTTGAGTTCGCTAGAAAAAAACCCCATCAAAGTGAAATCATCCATGCCACATTTTTTAAAAATATCCTTCTGAGTTTTAGTTTGTCTTTCAAAGATTTTGGAACATTAACATTATCTGGCTTTTACATTCATGTTTCTATTTCCTTAGTGGAGTTAAACCCCCATTCATACTGCTGTCACAAAAACTCTCCTCCTCTTCCGCCTCCAAACCCCCAACCCAACCTCCCCTTTCCTCCCTTGAGGCAAGAGCAACACTCAGAGAAGCAGCAGCACAGCCGTCTGCCTTGAATACATGTTAAATGTCGCACAGAGCTGAGGAGGAGGGACGTAGTTAGAGGCAGAGAGACAGAGGGAGTGAAATAGGAAGATAAACAGACTGAGCAGAGGAGGACTACAAGAATCATAAAAAAAGATCAGGCTGTGGGAGACACGTGTTTCAGTTTTAGTGGCGAGAGCAAGCATAGCACAGAGGGAGAACGTATGTAGCCTGACAAAGGAGGAGTGGAAGCCGCAGCAGGAGAGTCCGTGCCTGATGCCTGGGTCACTGGGACTGGACTGGAACAAAGTGTCAGGGACAGAGTTGTAGCAGCTTGTTCTCAGCTCACCAGAGTAGTACTGAGGGGTTCAGTGTGTGGATGTAAACTTTACCATCTGTGTTGATAAGTTAGAATCAGCTGCAGAGTGTGAGAAGAGAGAAGAGAGATCTGCTGATGGATTAAAACGGGTGCTCTTTTGAAAGCACCAGGATGCTGCGGCTCGACCACGGTAAGAAACTGTCACCGACAACACAAGTTACTGACTTTGGAATGGGTATTTGTAAATATCAGGGATTTATTCATTTGTTTTCTTACTTTTGGGAACACAGTCGGTGTTCACTTCCAGGGCTCTACTCTGTGTTGATCACCTTTTACACTGTTCAATGCTGATGGAGAGAGCATTTCCCATGTATTGTTGTGCATGATCTTTACTTTGTGTTTTGTTCCACTGGCCAGTGCGGAAATTAGGGTCATTGCGTGTCCTGTTACCATTGGCAACAGGATGGGGTTATGGCCCCCAAAAAACCCCTTGGTTTCTGTTTGATAACAGAAGAAAACAGATAGCCAGCTTAAAGGCAGGGGTAAAGTGAGACAGCAGTGCGAAGGATTTGTGTGTACAGGAATGTATGTTCCCCTTCTCCCCCACTTTAACCCTTCTCTCTCTCTCATTTCTACTCTTCCTCTCTCTGCCCCCCTTAGGCAGATTAAGATTTTCCGTTCTGCTCTAATCCCCCTGGTTTTATATCCACGACTGTTATATCTTTAAACAAAAATGCCCTAGCAAAAAACTAGGGAATGTGAATGTGGATATTTTCTTTCCCTGTCCAATGCCAAAAAGAAATGCAACGCTCAGGTTTTTTTAATATAGTGGATAGTTTTATAGTTTTCCTGGGAAAGTTTTATCTTTAACATGAAAAAAAAAGTTTCACAAGTATCATAATTCTGCCGCACTAATCCTCCCTAGATGTCACACTGATGTGAAATGTATTTATACACTATTTAAAACCAATAAAAACCAAGTCTTTTTGGCTTTGAATGGAAAATTAAAAGAATGAAATATGAACTCTTTAAAGTGATTTTTCAACACATCACTGTTATTGGGACCAGTCAGTGAACATCAGTTAACCAGGGCAGGTGTCATTCCGAGTTATGAGTAATACTCATTTCTATTATTTACCAGCTGCAAAACCTCTGGGATATGACACAGTTTATCATTCTGAGTTATGAGTAATACTCATTTCTGTTATTTACCAGCTGCAAAACCTCTGGGATTTTTCAGTGTGACTATTTGGTCTGTAGTTAAATCGTTACAGTGGCCGGGGCTGTCAGGCCACAAAAGCAAGTGTGTTTCACTGGGCAGTTGGAGCCGGCTTTCCTGAAAACCAACCGGAGGATTACTTGATAAGAGGATTTGCAAGTGGATTTAATAGAATTGAATGTGTAATTCTCTTCATCTCAGTCCTGCCAAAAGAAAACCATTTGGAATGTATGTCTTTTTCCACTGCTGTCGTGTTCCTACTGCAGCAGAATGTTCCACCACCACGTCACATGTACACTGTTTCAAACGGTTTCAACTGTCAAAAAGAGACTAGAGAGTTGTTATCATCCATAATCATAACGGTTATTATAGGGATAACTGAGTAAAGATAGAGCGACACGTTTCCCTTTAAATAATCAAAGTCTCTCACTTTATTTTGCTCACAGCTTTTTCTCCTCTTTCATCTGCTCCCTGTATTCCGGCACCCAGAATTCACTGACCCTCAGCCAGCGCATTGTTTGAGGTCAACCTGAATTAGTGAGGAATGTTCTCCTGTTCAGTGGCAAACCCGATGGGCTTCGGCATCACAACATTTCCCCTTCACTGGCAGCTGGGAGATTTTCTTTCTAAAGACCCGGTGAGTTTTGAGTTGAAGACAACGTCCTTAGGTTATTCCCACTGTGTCTGCTGTGTTTATCTTTCCTACTGTTTCCCAGGCAGAAGCAGCCGGTTGAGTGACGTGTGCATGTAAGGCACAGCTCAGTTCTGTGCAGCTTTGGATCATTGTGACTGCCAGAAAGCTAAATTAAGGGTGTTCTGAATGCCTTTCAACAGTAATCCCACACTACATTTATCTTCCCCCCCTAAAAAACTCCACGTGGGAACTCTCTGCTGTTGACTGCTGTAGAGCTACTTCCAGAAAGACAGTTTTAAAGGGAATCCCACAAAATAGCTCACTTAGGCTTTTGACATTTTGTCAAACTGCGTAACTGTGTGCATGAAAACACATTCATTCATTTATTAGTCATGTCACTAATGGTGTATCACTTTATTGCTCTTTATTGCTGAAACTAACCGAAAGCTAAGCTAGTTAGCTAAAAAGGCTAACTAGCTGTTTCAGCCAACTAACTGGCGAATCCTGGTGCATTTCTGCGGTTTCTAAACAGCGGGCGTCACTGAGGTTCAGTTGCTCATGGACTGTCAATATACTTACTGTCTGAATTAAATATATGGTCTTACGCCAACTATATTTTCTCTCTTCATCACGTTATTGTTATCAACTCTCAACATTTGTGAGTTGTTGGTCACTCTCGGGGAGTTGAAAAGAATCCATGAGCGTTATGCATGCTAACAGTAAACGATAACATAGTATTAATTCTGTGCACTCCTGCCTGAGAAAAATACCCACAATACACAAGTGCAGCTCACAAGATTATAGATAAAGCGGCCACTTTATGAGTGAACTTTCACAAATCACAAGTTTTTGGAAAGCGATCTGATTATAAAGTTTGGAAAAAACGTCAAGATTGTATGAAATCCTGGTTCCTTTGACTGGACGTCTGTCTGGACCAGCTCTCTTCCAAACAGATAAAACAAAATAAACAGAAAAACCCTTGTTGTTTCATCAACTTATTTAACCCAAGCTCTCCGCTGTGTGTGTGCAGTAACTTCAAATGACTTTTTTGTCAGCATGCCAAAGTTCCAGAATGACAACTCAAAACAATTGCAACAGACTTGCTTCCACATCCTTACAAACGTTTCAGTGTCAACACTGAGAGTCCTTGAGTAGAGTTGTTTAGACTGGAAGGGCAATGACAAACAAACAAAAAGCCCCCTGACAAGATACGGTACTGTAGTACTGTAGTACTGTAGTACCCTGTAACAGATCCATTAAATGTATTACTTGGGATCTTCTGCAGCTGCTACCGAGCAACGTGTTCAAACCCATAACTACCCCAAGGAGGGTGGCAATTGAGATGACAGGCCTTTGGCTGCAGTTCTGCTATTTACCATAACTTTGTCTTAATTGCACTTGAAATGTCAACATATCTGCCTCCTTAAATATTTACAATTACCCCGCCCATAAAAGTTTGTTTTGAAAGCCTGTTTTGAAGCTTGTTGAGGCATTGCACAGCATCGCTGAATCAGCAGATTTTTAAAAGTAGAGACAGTAATATTCTACGTTACTGTGGAACAAAACAGCCTTAAACATTGTGTGTTTAACTGTCACTGTCATCTATAATGGGCAGGTTTAAGACGCATGTTACATACCTGGCCCAGGCTGTGGCAGGCTGACTAGTTGTCCTGCCTTACAGGAAGGACAGGACGGAGGAGCGCCTGTATTCCCCTCAAACGTCGTCTCATTAACACATGTGAAGCAATTTGCCAACAGATGTTTATAGTTTTTCTTTGTATTTCCCTCGCGGTGATCTACAGACTTGTTTACTTTCACACAGTGCTTGACACAATTAATAAATCATAAAGTTGAGGTGATATCAAACCCTACCTGTCAAACAACTAATATTTTCCCAGGGCTTTCACCTTGAAATTAGTGTAATTAAGCTTTCAAGTTCTGTGACTCCACAAAATGACTTGTGGCTCTATGTATCAGACAGGGAAAACAAAAACAGTCTAGTTCAGAACATAACCAGAGCATGCATTATGATTTTAAAAAAGTAAAAAAAAAAAGAAACACCTTCAGATTCAGGTCCTGAAAATACTTTTTTTTATTTTATATTGTTGTGTTTTGTAAAAGAAAGAAAAAGGAAAAAAAGTACATTTACGTTATTGGTCCATTTTCTTATTTAGCAACTGCTTGCTAACATTTTTAATAGCACAGTGCTGCTGGCAACAGCGAATTAGATCCATTTATTTATTAATTTCAGTTTCATGGAGAGCTGAGATCTTCACTGCAGCTCCTATTCCAACAGATAACTGGAGACGTGATGTTGTTCGTTCCTATAATAGGTAGTATCATTAAAGCAATGTGAACCAAGGCCTTGACTAGGAGAAATGTAATCATAGAAGTGGGTACGGCTCAATTCAACTTCTTCATGTCTGATGCAATACCGATGCATGCTGTGGGCTGCCGTTGCCGAGGTGAGCTGAGTGTCGCTGTTCACGGTGTTCTGTATGGTTTGTACACCCGTGTACATAGCCAATAGCTAAGCTATACCTACAGTTAGACTACAGAGTCCAGTGGTTTTTGTTTTGTGCACATGTGTAGTACACAAAACATACAAATCTACTGGGAAATACAAATGTGAAAGAACAATGACATGTCGCCCAGAGTTTAGTCGAGCATCTGGCTTAGAAATCGGATCGGACAGGCTGTAGTTGGTTTTTCCGATGTTCGACCTTGACATTTTGGCCACATACCAAGTTTGTTCTATTATAATCTTCCGTGTTGTCCGAAGAGGATTTAAGTTTAAAATTCCACACCAAAAATTCGATGTGAATGAACATGACCAATGAATGACTTCTGTCCGTTGTCAACGTTGGTGCCAGATTTTTCCCTATATTAGGGGTCTGTTTTCTTCAAGTGCAGTTGACTAATGCTTGAATGCTCCTGGAACATGGCCATGAAACTTAACCTCTTATTGAGCTGACGCGCAGCCATAACACTGGAGGAATGCCAGACTGTGGTTATTTAAAAGCAGTATCTGCGCTGAGAGTTGAGAGAGCACTCCATCCTCCTCCACCTATATGTAGAGTACTGCTGCAGACACATGCTTTTCAACAGAATTAGGACGTGGACCCTGTAACATGAGTGTTTACGTCTCACCTACGTTGTACTGACACACACACAGTAGTTGACTCACTCAACTTCTTTTTCATTTTTTTTTTGTTAATTAATGGACCAGCAGCAAGTTTCACTTGAATGAACACGGACTGTACATTCATCTAAATAAATCCTAACAACTTCCTGTTAACCATGGGTTTACAGTACAGTCTTAGTTATTGTCCATTAGAGTCATCATATAGACGACCCCCTGCTGTGGCTTAATCATCGTGGGGTTTCCAGACAGGTAAGCCACTGAGAAACAATGATCTGTTGTCAGCAGACAGCGTTTGAGACATGACTTGTGGGGTCGTGGTGACTGCATAGTGGAAAAAAATGTGAAAAATGTGCAGGTGACTGTGATTACTTCTGTGTGGTGCCTGAATATAGGTCATTATTACATTCCATATTCCCACAGTAGGCTTCTTTGTGTATCCTAGTTTATTTGTTTCTGTCCGTGTGTGTATGTGTTTGTCTGAGAGGAAAGGACAGGAAATTCAAGAAGAATGAATGGTTTAATGAGCATGTTCACGTTTGTCTACATCTTGGGTCTGGGGGGAAGCGACCCTCCCATTTGTTTCCTATCAGCTATTTTTGCCTGGACTGATGTGATTGCTCTTTGTTTCATAGGTCAACAGATAACAACATGTTTACACTGTGTCAGTGTGTCTCTGATCATGGTCAGGGATACAGCAGAACATAATGGAGTGATGTCACTTTCTTATATTAACTAAATGGACGAGGTTATTTTCATCCACAGCCCAGTGTTTCTTTGTAAATCTAACAATTTTTTTCTATTTTTCTTTAAATTGGATGAATGTCCTTCTGGCTAAACTGATTTTTTTTTTTTCTATTGAGATTTTTGTTTTATGTGCTTCACACAGAATAGCGGGCTGTGGCCCACAGAGCCATACGTAGGGAAGGAACAATGGTGAAGTGTGGTGCACCATTCCTCCCTGTAATCTGAAGGGCCAAGTGGGCCACAGCTTATTTGGCTGAAGTTTGTCTTCCAAGTTGAAATACTTCAGTCTTGGGGGATGTGTTGACCATGAAATGCAAACTAAACAACGTTCTGTTTTTAGTTTTCAGTATTGCTACACTTTCACTGACCTCGTGACCCATTCAGCCAAGCAGCGCTAACATCAGTGTCTTCTTAAGGCATCCAGCATAACATCAGTTATGACAAGGTCAAATCAGTCAGCAAGCACAGAGGTATGACCAGCTTGACCAGCTTGATAGTTGTCGGACTTTGACAATGCGGATCTTTGAGGAAAAAATAGTCAAGCCTCAAGAACAAGTTTGATGAGACATTTCCTACTGCACATTTCTGAGTCTCAATCAAGTCGATGAAGATTTGCCATTGCATTTGTCAGGTATTTGTCCAACAGTTCCCAAAGACCCAGTCACTATGACTGACAAACAAGTAACTGGCCATTGGTCATGTTATAGGTCCCATTTAAGGCACACAGAGAGCTTTGTTGGCAGCAGCACTGACATGTAGCTCCCTCTCCCTGGCCTTCAGGTGTTTGTTATTATTAGTGTTATTATTTTAGAGTCCAATTTTATTTTTAACACATTCTGTTACGACCTTCTTTCATACACAAATATAACCTGTAAATGAGAAATAATTGTTTTCCAGTGGATCTAAAGGACACATACCAGTAGGACAAACCACTGGTATTTGTTAGCAGCAATGTGCCAGACACAGGTGGGTTGAATAAAAAAAGGAGAGAATATCACTCATCCTCATTTCAGTCACCGAATAGCACCGATGTACCAGCAGCCTGAGATTATGGTATTTTAATGATGTCGATCAAATGCACAAAATGGTCATACTGACATGGTTCTGGACATCTTCAATAGATATATAAATAGAAATATATAACTAAGCAAAAAAAAAAAAGTAGCAACAGGCTGCAGTTGATCTCTGTTACTCACAAACTATGTATGCACAGGAAATGCCACAGTGCATTTTCACCATAATTAAAAAATAATTGTTTTGATAGTTGTACCAATGAAATTTAACACAGGAAGGAGAAGAATATCATATCATGTGATATCATATCATATCATGTGATCTGAGACAAACGATTCATTGTGAACATGTAGTCAGAAAGTTGAATTTTAGTACATGACAAATTTGAGATTGTTTAATGACATTTTCAAGAGTGGCGTTTCCCTTGCTGTCTTAAAGCAATTACCTCTCCCAGACCAGAATTTTACCACTGCACCACCCCCACCCTGGACTCTGCCTAAACTGCAGAGCCAAATCTTCAAAGCACTTACAAGAAAAACAGTGAATTTCCCATTGGGTGTTGGCCAGAGCACAGACCAGGACTTATACTTTGAGGGTTCCAGTGTTTTTCTAACAAGCTAAAGCTAAAACCACACCCCTTGTTGAGTCCTGATTGCTGCTTTAGGTTTTCCACTTGAATACCAACACCTTGAACCAGAGCTGTGGCACAGAGCAGGTCCTCTCTCTGTGGCTTCCAAGTTTTTTTTTATGCTTTTTGAAATGCAATTTGGTTTGGTTATTGGGGCATCATGCTGGAATTCCTCAGGAAACAGACATGGACGCCTGTGCAGGTTTGTACCACCATCAACAAGTGAAATGACTTTTAAAATTTGACTTTGTACTGCCATCCCAGCAGATGATGTGTATTTAAAGGGCTTCTACTTCAAGCACAATGGAAAACTCCTTTAGTGGCTCCACTACTGAGGAAACCTCATGGAGAGTTGAAGAAGATAGTTTGGTAGATGATGATTCTCTGAACGTGGCTCATATCATCATCAGCCTGATAGCAGCAGAGACAACCTGCTCCAATCACAGCTCAATACCATCCCATTCAGCTGCGCCTCAGAGTGAGCTGGTGAATGTGATTGGCTGACAGAGTGTGCAGTGATGAGTTGACTGGATTATATTAATAATGGAATAATAAACGGGCCACTTGAATGACTTAGCACAGTGGTTCTCAAACTTTTTATATTCTGTACCACCTGAGAAAACTATATTAATGTATTTATTGTGCATGGTATGTTTCAGATTTATTCAATTGAAAATGTAAATGTAAAAATATGAATTTCATATTCTGGTGGTACCACAGTTTGAGAACCACTGACAGCATATCCTTGGGCTGTGTATATTTTTAGTAGTTCCACATTCTGTATAAAGGACCCGTTTTATCTATGAATGCAGAAATATGTTTCTAAAGTTTGCCTTTCAGCCAGCCACAGATTCTGACTTGAGATGTGAAATAATTATTGTACTCCATCCTTCCCAAATGATTGCAGGTATACATAAACTCATAAGTACTTGAGACTAAATGCCAAATTGCAAAATCAATCTTAAATCCAGGCTAGAGACAATAACATTTGCAGTCTGTTTGTATGTGTAGTGCAGTCTGTTCTGCAACTACAGATACTGTAATGTGACAAACATAAAATATGTTTCCGGTAGCTTAACTGCGTTGTAATCAGTTGCATTCGGAATTCCATATCTGAATGGGTGCAGTTTCTATCAATAAGAAAAAGAAACCTGTTTATTCTATGGCAGGTACTCTTAGGGAATGGAATCCTGAAACATCCAATCAATACTTGGTTTAAACATTTGGGTAAATAGACTAAAATAAAATCTTGCCAAAGCCCTTTATAGATTTTTTTTACTGTTCCAGTTCTATATTTTTTTTTCTTATCCTGCTTTTATTTACTATGAGTATTGTTATTGTTGGAGCTACGGGCAGTGCTTGTGTTTATATGCAGTAATATGTAGCCCCCCACAGGAGGATGATGTACAATACACCACAGTCAGAGCCTGACAGGTAGCAGAGTGAGATAATTGTCTCACCAGTCTGTGGAATAGCTGTAGTAAATATTAGCAATTTTATTGGAGTATCGTCTATTAAGCCTATGTGGTCATGGAAGTTGTTGGCAAGACTCTCAGCAGCACAATGAGGTAATGCCTTTGGCTGGACTACGTGGTTTTAGCTTTCTGGTTTTCCTGTCTTTATTCAGTGAACAAATATAGCGATATATGTATATATAATTAGCTAGTTAGCAAGTTTAGCTTCTCTGGATTTCGTTAAACTCGTCTGCCTTGTGGAACGTTTATATGAACTTTTTATGCCTCTTTTTTTGTCTTATTCGGAAAAAATGTACTATTTATTAGTCTGCTGCTAGCTGCTCTTTAGCATTAGTTTAATAAAACTGACAAAACCCTGGCAGCCCCACACCTCCTGACACTTTTTTCCAGAAGCTAATAACGCGCCTCAAAGTGGTTTGTTTCGTACAGATATATAGGTGCAACACTTGGCAGGGGGCGCACTACTTTATTTTTCTTGTGAAGGGATTTACAGACATCATTACTGCTGCCACAGTGAGACTCCCTGATGTGTGAAGACTTGCTCCACAGGGTAGGCACAGATTTATGGTCACAATGATGACTTCATTCTTTCGTGACTGAATTATTGGCCGCTGTAACATCCGAGTAAATTTTATGCTATTTCCCATTTTTATTTTAAAAATTACATTTTAACAAATTATTTTTGTAATTTAGATCCATTATTATTATTTTTTTGATTTTTTAAATCTAGTTTGATAATTTATAGTGGCATTTTATCAAGAGTCCAGAGAGGTTATAGAAGTTGTACACTGACATGAACGTATTCGCTATATTTTTTCACACCACAAGGTGTCCCCATAAAGCTTTAAAAGCCTCCTAACGTGACTATAGTCAAATGGGGATGCTTAACGTGGGAGCGGAGAGTCGTGAAGAGACGTCAAGTAATCAAAAACAAAAACAAAACAGCTTTTTCTAAGTGAACAGAACACTTTGTAATGACGGTAAAACAATATGAATATGATATTAAAATAAGCTAAAATACTAATGTCATAATAGCAGGGAATATGTAGTCACACACGGTAGAACTTTGAGTCAGTGTGTGTTCGTTGAGGTCATTAAGGTAATTAGAACAAATTATATTAGTAATGAAAAAAAGAGCATTTATTAATGTCTGGAAAATTACCTAAGATGGACATGTCATCGACCATCATGTCCCACAACACACTCTATGAATGTCCCTAATAATAAGAAGGAGCAAAGCAAAGCAAAACAACAAAAAACCCACCAAAAAAACAAAAAACGTATATATTATTAAAGTAAATTTGCAAGTGTGCATAAAAATGACGTACAAAATATGAGTGTCATTTAATCATGGTGGGGATATGTGTCACACTTAATGCTTTTCTCTAAATATAACTTTGAAGAAACATTACAGTTGTACAAATCTGCAGTTTCCTGAGGTGAGGCCAGAAGATAAAACAAAATCAAATCATTTTCTGCTTCAATTAAACATATTAAGTGGAGCCTCCCCTAAGTAAATGATCATATGAATGGAGTAAAACATATACTTTCTTTCACTTTCTTTCTCTTATTTCTTTCACATGGACAAAGGAATAGATATTGATTATAGAAGCATTTCAGGTTCACAGCAAATGGCAGAGAAAAATTCCAATCTAAAACTTTAAAGTCAAAGCAAAGTAAAAAGGTTCAGGCAGAGAATCACAACAGCATCTTTCAGGTTGACAAGGCCTTAGCAGCATGTGTCTGCTCAGGCCGTTAATGTGGTGTATGACTTAGGGATTGGCCAAGATGATCTTTTAAGTCTGAGGTCTCACAAGTGCATTGAAGAGATGACTTGTCTGTGTGTGCAGCGAAGAGGAAGAGCAACTCATGTGACTGGAAAGTGAAAAGCATCTCTTGGAAGACATGGAGGAGTCGGAGCTGAGACAGGCACAGATGGTTTCACTGCAGCAACAATTCACCAGGTAAATGATATGCTACAATTCTGGCATTAGAGGGAAAACAATTACACACCGCTAGTCCTAAGAAACTCAGCAACTGTTTTAATATGCTGGTCATGTGATTTCATGAGACAAAAGTTGCCAAAAAAGTAAAAATGTTTTAACATATAATGTGGACCACGTGTGTCATTACATTATTAAAGTTTCTCACATAATCATTTAAAATGCAAACCACATTTTTGGTTATTTCAAATTACTATTACGCTAATATTATAATGAAATATATTATAATAAGCAACATACTCAGCCATAGATACATTTAGTAACCAACATGTATCATATTGAATAGATAAAGATGTATAAACAGCAATACCATAGATAGTTTTGTCTTGACCACAGTGCGTTCATTTTCCCAGGAGGAAACTAAGAGGAAATGTCTGAGCTAGAGGAGCTACAGTTACATTAGGAGCAAAACACACAATATGAAGCTTATCCTTTATTGAGTTGGCTTGGTGGCTACCGAGTCAGATCATGGCAGAGGTCAACTAGATAAATGGTTCTCATAAGCAAGTAGCCACACAGCTACTTGTGCTCCCGGTCATAAAACTGTGATGCTGCCATTTTTGTGCACCGTACCCTTCCCTTCCACAAAGCACACAAACGAGAAAATCGGGCTTCAGGCTCACTGTTGAAGGGCTAATCTTGTTTAAGCATAGCTGAGCTATAATCCTGACATGAATGGGTCAGTGTACCTACAAGCTTGTGACCACGTGTGTGCAGAATATGTTTACATGTACTGGGAGCTCCCAAGGAATAACAATGCTTACATTGCAGCCGGTGATTGGTCCATATGTGCTCTGCTGGTAAAGGGGACATCAGCATGGTTTACTTATTTTTCTACAAAAATACATCAAGATTAAGAAGTCCTTAATTCATCCCACAATAGGGAATTTACAGTGCAAATCTTTGCAACCGACACAGGTTCCCACAAGAGGTGCAGCTACACTATGGAACCACAAATATGTTGCTATGAACCACTGGTCCACTTGTTCCTAACCCTCCTTTGCTGTTCACAAGTTATTGGCATATGGATATAGACATGTGCTGTTACAGCATTAATGCCTCGTCACTGTCAGAAACAGAAGTGAGTACTTGTTCCTTTGCTGCTTTTTCCATTCAAGACCTTTAGCAGTACGCCCTGTTGGATTCAGGTTTAATGGTTGTGCATGAGGGGGATGGAAACCTCCCTTCATCACTCTGTCTTGATGATAGCAATATGGTTAGTAAATGTCAAATCTTTTAAATAGACTTGGATCTGTTTGACCTCAGTCAAAAATGTTTGTATTTTCAAATTAAATTTGTGCTTTGACTAATGATAATGGAAGAGGAATCGTCAAGTTTCAGTGTAATCACTTTATGATAAGTTAGACTTGGGTTTAAAGATATTATAGACCTTGAATCACTGATTTAAAGGTTACTCTTCTGGCTTTTAAATTCAATTTTATCCTTTTGCTTTTTGTTTTACTGGACAGCCACTTTATTGCAATAATGAGACAAAAGATAGAACATTTTCATTAAAAAACTGCCCTTCACAGAACAAAACACACGTGTGGGAACAAACTGTTTCATTCATGCAAAACAAAAGAGATCAGACAGCACCTCTCAATACAAAATGTGTTCTGATAATTCCGTATGTTTTCTACTTTGGATTGCTTTTCAGGGATTTATTTGAAAATACTGCATTACTTGAATACTTACACATATACAGTATATGTTCCTCCTCTTTGACACACTTGCACCAACTGTTGAACCTGTCTGCTAAAATACACGTTCTCTGCACACCTAACCTTTCACCCGCGAGCCCTAAAGTCATGAAACTAAGGATTAGTGGAGACTTAGGACAGGCCCATGGATGTCTAGACATTTGAAGACAACCAGTGAGGTCATTAAAAACGTGGGCTAAATATTACATAAAACGTCTCCTAGGTCCTTTCGATCAACCCTCCTTTACATATGGCTCGAGGATGGGAAAGGCAGTATTAATGTAATACTTTATACTTGCTCTTAAAATATATCAAATTTTAAAAATATATAAAAAATATATAAAATATATATAATATATAAAAAAATATATCTTTTTATATCCTTTTTAGACAACATTTTTACAACATAGTTTTTTGACAATGTTACATGTATTAATCCACTGCAGTTCCCCCTGTGTGTTTATTTCATATTTAATATAATGTTCCCTGCAGTGTGTTTATTTCATATTTAATATAATGATAAATAAAGACACAGATTCAGACATTTCCAACAACTTTCACTGAATAAAACCTTCCTAGATTCAAAAACAAAACATCACCTTCTGCCAAATCTCCTCTTTCCAAATGGCCCATTTCATACTGTAAGTAAGGCATTCTTTACGGCCCTCATACCATGGACAGAGCTGAATCGGTCATTCTGAGGGCATAGAACTTGGGAGTGCTTCCCTGCTGTCATATGCATGACTGATGTGAATTCATTTTACAGTTCTGAACAATCCTCACGGTGATGATCTGGGACAACCTCTAAGCTGAATGTGGAAGAGATAGTATATCCTGTCCACCTCCTCCTCCTAGACTCTATCTAACTATTGGTCACTTTGTATTTTTCCTGCATAACAGCTCAGCGTGAATAAGATTAGCCTAGGGTTGGGTTAGTTGGATTAAAAAAATCAAAAAATGTTTTATTAGTGGCTGTCACAATTCTGTTTTTTTCAACCAATTTAAAAGAATGAAATACTACTAGCTTAGCACTGTGTCACATATCTTCCAAATGCACTATTATTTGGCACGTTCTGCTGGTCATCAATAACCCTAACAATAACCCTCCTTTAAGTATTTTGGTTGTGAACATATTTCAAAATGCAGCAGTGTAGTGGTCCCAGCATCCAGACTGGTAAAGATGTTGTATTAGCATCACTGTGGCTGTTTTTAGCTCTCATGCCAATCGATGAGCTGCAGTGCAGGATTATGATGTCTGGAGTCGTAGCAGACTGGCAGCTTTCTGCTCGGTGAACTGATAGCCCGGTGTAGAAACATTGAGTTGAATTACACTATTGGTAGACAGAAATTAACATGTTACCAGACAATAATGTGTCGACAACCGGTAATCCACTGCACCATGAGCGTCATTCCGAGAGAAGATTGTAAGACAAACAAGCTTGAAATTGACCTGCAGAGATATTTGGTCATGCCTGGAGGGTTCAGTCATGCACACTTTCCTAGTAAGTGTTCAGTGTGTCATTAACAGGCACAACGGTTGACCAAAGAGTCACTTTTCTCTGTAGAGTATTTTCCTCAGTTATAGGGAGCAGAAATACAGTGAGCTACAGATGGAGGAGGTCTGCTGTTGGCTCTGTTAATTCTTGAAGTTTCTTGATTTTATTATTTGATGTTCCAGAGATCCAGAGAAGAAAATGGTTGATATAAAATTATGGATTATTTAAAAGGTAGGAATGGAGTAGAAATTAAGCTCTTAAAATCTGAAGTGACTATTTAGTAAAATGTAAAGACATGTGATAGATTGCTGGTTTCCATACCACCTTAAAGCAGGACTGTTTTTTCAATATCTAGAGTCTGTGTAAATCAATTTACATCCATCATATGCATTAAGCGCCCTCTACTGTGAATATTAGTTTTATGAGGCTGAACATTTTTCTCTTTGTTTATTAAAAATGATTGGTTGGACGTGCATAGTTCTTACATAATTCTTGCTTTGGAAATGTGATAACTTTACTGTTTTTCTGCACTCTTGAACAGAGATAGAACATCAAATTAAATCTATCAGGATGACAAATAACATAATAACTGTTCTGAATGTTTATGTTTATCATTAACGTTTTACATAGGGGGAAAATAACGTGGCAGTCAAAATAATCCATGCATGTTATTAAGTAAAAGTGACAGCAAGAGTAGAAAGTAAGTTCTTAATGGACCCAGCCATTCTGTTCATAATAACCACAATAGTACTGAAGAATAACTGCTAACATTTACGAAACTTTTCAGTACCAAGATGCAGAACATCTGAACCGTTAAGGTGTAAAAACAGTGGCACTCCTGTTTAAAAGCACAAAGATACTCTTTTAGAGGCACAGGAATTTTCTATACCTTGCAAACAGGAACTGAGGACTTTACCCCCCCCCCCCCCGGAACCACACAGAGGTACCATGGTTCTCCCTGTATTTACCACCTAAAAAATTACAAGGGCATTAGGGACTTGTTTGGAACTCTTGCTTGCATTTATGGCCAGCAGCCACAAAACCCAACATCCATCTCAAGTGTCCTAATGGTTTTGGAGTCCTTTCCTGTGCTTGTTTAACAAGTTTCAACTGTTTACACTTATGTTATTTTATTTGAATTCTTCTTATATCCTGTTTATATGTAAAGTGTGTTTAAATGATAGCAGACACTAGAGGCTCAACCATCCATCTATCATAAAGATGGCTGTATAAAAACCAAGCATTATATTACATCATATTTAAAAAGATGGTCCCATATATGTTGCCTAATTTCATATTATTCAGAATATTCAGAAAAATGTCATTATTATACCTTTAATGTTAAATGCATATTATTGTAGATGTTTCAGTTCAAAAGTAACAAGTACAGAACTTACATTTCAACCTTGTCCTTCAGTCCCTTTCTTTGTGCTGACACAATGAAAGTTCACAAAGATACAGTTTTTTTCTTTGTAATATTAACAGTAGTTCATTGTGTGTTGACTCTTGATATCATTGTAGATGTGGATTTGAATTGTTTCTTTTATTTAGCCAAAGCAAGTATGTATACAACATATTTAGCTGTTAGTATTCTGATACAAACCAATACAGGTGCAGGTATTTATTTAACGATCTTCAGTTATCTGTAGCTTCAAATGTATTCTAATCTGAGTATGACACAAAGACGGTTCTTCTGTGTGCAGGATGGAAGGGACAGTACGGTCGCTGCTGCAGAGCCAGGGAATCCTGGAGCAGACTGCTGTTGAAACAGTGAACATCATGAAGGCCAACAAGGTCAACTTTTGTTGTTACACGTCCAGTCTGTACATTACAACACTGTCAAAATATGACCTTATATTTTTATACCTGTGTATAAAAAAATCAAAAAGGTGGTTTTAATTGATATAAATGTATAATATTATATAAAATAAAAAAACAATACAAAATGATCAATTTTATTTATTTACATCTAGACACAGGCCAGGTTCATGGGCTAGAAGTGTTTAGAATATCAAGTACATAAAGCTCCTATCGTTCATTTAGCTCCTGAAACAGGAGAAGCCACCACTGCTTCAATGTTTTACACTAAGAAAAGAAAAGAAAACCTAATAAGAAAAAAAAACATACATAATGTGTTATTACTTAATTCTACCAAGGAAGATGTGTTTTGTTATTAAAAGTACATTAACTCATTCCTTATTTGTTATTAATAAATAAAAATAAAACACTATAAATTATTTTATGCATTAAACAAACGAATGAGAGCAGATCTTCTCTTATGCCTTAGGAATACTTATATCTCGTCAGTTTGTTCATTAACTATCTGCACTTATAACATGAGCTCATGAACCCTAACCCTTCTTTTACATCCTTCCATTTCTTGTATTTTGGGTTTTCTTTTTTGAACTGTTCTTAATTCTTCTTTTACATCCTTCCATTTCTTGTAACTTTTTTTTTTTCATCAGGATGAACACTTTGAGGAAGTCCAAAACCAGCCAAATGAGCCTGAAACAAAGGGCTTTCAGCAGGCCTCTGAAGTGGAGCTGAACCCTAACCCTGATCCTGATTTCAGCCAAGACAGAACCATGTTTCTTCTGGAGCGACTAAAGGCACTGGAGGTGAGTATTTCACCATCAAAACTTTTTTTCTTTCACTTTCAGAACTTTCTATTTCCCTAAATCCTTCTTCTGTTCTCTTGGCTCTTCTCTTTCATCTTTTTCATATGCATCCTTTCTAACTGCCCCTGGCTACAGCTGTCACAATTCTGGCTTAGTTTGGTCATAAATGGGACAGCCCATCATAGTCTCCGGGGTCTTCTGGTCGTACTGGAGCTGTGGTTTGTTTTTATTTGTTCTTAAGGATTTAAGAAGTGCTCCACCATGATCCCCAAACAGAAGGAGAGGCAGTAATGGAACTACATCCATCCAGGCTTATTGCTTACAGTATATAACTCACCATCCATTGGGCATACAGTTTCTTTCATTTCACACTAATTCAAGGACATAATTCAAGGTATACTTTTTATTTTCATCGGCAGGAGCAGTAAATTATACTAAGGCATCAGGTCTAACTGATATGATAAGTCATATCAGACACTGATGTTCTGATCTAACAGCGTAATTAGGATTTTAGTTAAATAATGTCATCGGTTATGTGCAGTAAAGTAGCATCTAAGATGTTACATTTTGCACACACTGTCTTGACACTCAACCACCAAGAATTGTTTGAAAAGCACCACTGGTTGGGTCTACTGGTGACGAGGGATGTAACGATACGTAACGATAATTAATGTGTTCACAATCCAATTTTAAAACAATTTTAAACAAGATAAGCTTAAATCAAATGATGATCAAATACAATGATCCTTTTTTATGAGAACTATTTAAAAACTGAAATGGTCTTGTGTACCTCATAAACTTAAATCACGGAATACAAAAATTGCTGTGCAATCAGTGTCATCACACTCACCTGTGTCCTGTGATCACCTGCTCATTAGTCTCACTGGTCTCACCTGGTGCCCTGGGTATACAGATACCTCTCTCCCTCCGTCAGTGAGTCTTTGGCTGGTCATTGTTCTGTGTCCATGTGGTCTTTGGTCCTTACTTCTTGTTCTTGTTCCTGGTTGGTCTCAGTTTATGCTCAGTTCCTGCCTGGTCCTGTTATCCAATGGACTTTTGGTATTTTGATTTTGGAATAAACTCTCTGTACCAGATCTATGTCTTTCCTGAGTACCACATTTAATTCAATATAAAAAAATGTTAACTGGACAGAGTTCCTTTTTTTATAGAAAAAGTGTAAAACAATATTTGTCTCCGTGGAAGTTCTTTCCACGTTCTGCTTGAACACCTGAATGTCACATAGGCTATGTAGAGACCTCATGTCTTGGCTTAATAGTTGTTAACAGCCAACGTTTTTAAGGGTATACTGCCACCTACTGTTCTAAAGTGTGTAGACTCATGGTATGACCACTGACTTTTTGACTTAATGCCGCCTACTACGTGTGATGTATTTTTTATTTTAACCAATGCAGGTCACTACACCTTTGGATTGATTTTTAATTGATTCATGACTCATCGTTACATCACTACTGTTGACCAATCCTGGACTTCTTTAGTTATGTTATGTTACTCAAGGCACTTTTTTATTCATTCGTTGATTATACTGAGAGCCCCTTTCCCAAGCTTCACATTTTAATTAGTCTGTAGGATTCTTAAATAGGGTTATAAGTGTTGTGGAAATAATTATGTTTCCCACGTTTTAATCAAGGGTCTGTTAGCTTCTGGTAAAGGGCAGAGGCTGAGAGCCAAAAGCCAACTGACAGCGCCTAATATGCTGCCCACCTCCGACAAATTGGAAACTCCTAGGATCAATAGAGCACCTTCTCACTGCTTGGCAAGTGAAGAAGATATTTATTATTAGCTCCAAACTGCAAATTACCTTCTGCCACCTCAAAGTTCACAATTATACCTTCTGTCTACTCGACCTTTTCGTTTGTTGTTCTGCATGCATTTTTATTAGCTTTTGTGGTTCAATGTTCTGACCTCTGGTGGTCAAGTCCTCGCTTTCATTCAGGCCTCGCTCATCGTTGCTTCTCTCTCCATGACTGGTCATAAGTGAAAGAAAAGAAAGTACCTTCTTGTGTTTGTGCTGCACTGACAGTCACCGTCTCTGTGGGTTTGTCTGCAGAAGGAGAATTCTGCATTGGCTTTGGAGAATGAGATCCAGAGGGAACAGTATGAATGCTGCCTTGATGAGGTACGTACTACAGAGCATGTAATCTGTCTTCACCTCAGGGTAACTTAAGAACTACTGAAGTGTCAATTAAATATGACTATACTATTGTCCTTTGCCAAGTGTCTTCTAAAGAGTTGACTACAGCTCTTGGCAGAAGCTTTGAATTATTGACAATAACCATAAATGAAAAATACAGTGTCAAAATGTTAAATGGTTATATAGTATTAATGGTATTTTTACATCACTCTGTGACCAATATAGCAAGACACTGGTGAGTAAAACCTAGGCCCTTGTCATGCAGTGTGATCAGCCAGGTAAGATGTTGGGTTTACATAGACTGGTCAACCTCGTCCTTACAAGTCACAGACCTTATCATTTTCTGGCTCCACAGAATTGGGTTCCTGGTCTGTACTGAATTAGGCCACGTCAATCGCTACACAAATCAAATAGAGTTTTAAAGAACAAAAGGAAAAACAAACTACAGCCAACGACAGAAGTGCAACACTGACAGAACTTCTAGGCCAGAAGTTCTACGTTGAACCTGTTACAAACCTGGTTTATATATTGAATTTTGATGAACAGACTAACAACAATAACAACAGACAGCCTAACGTGTGCTGTCCAACATTTGAATTGTTCAAATTGTCAAAGAAAGGGGTACGTTTTAAGATTTTCAGTCCATGTGAGTGACCACAGTTATCATTTGCCAATGTTCCATAGTTTGTACTAAATTATGTTAAGAAACAAAGCAAATGCTTTTTTTGTTTATATTATTACTAATGTAATTTACATCAACCTGTCTTTTACTTTGCTCTCATGATTTTTTTGGAGCCGTTCTGCTCCAAAGAAAGATAGAAAAAAGAGTTTTTACTCACATCATTAATCCAGAGTTAGAAGGCTGTAGAAATATGAGGAAGTGTCAGTGAGTGTTTTCACACTTGGTGTCCAAAGTCATAATCGTCAGGTTTCATTAGATCACTTAACCAGAGTTAGATCTTGTCTCGCAGGGCTCATTTCAATATATTTACTCCTATCTCCACTCAATCAATAAATGAGAGTGTGCACACTCAAAGGAGCGGCTTCATACTTTATTAATGGGCAATCAATAAGCAGTAATCAGAGCCTCCCCTCCATCTGCATTGTGGTTTGAATGTGTGTGGAGGTGTGAGCCCCGGTGAATCACTGTAGAGGCTGTGGAACATGCCCACTGCTTCATTAACTCCTGTTTTCCTTAGTACTACTGTTTAGAGAGAGTGTTCAATACCTAAAAATGATGTTAGTAGTAGTAATTTTTATTTTTTAAAAATCTAATTTTATACCCAAGCAAATGTGTTCTAAAAAATCAAAACATACGTGTCAATCACACAATAAGCTTATCTCCTTATTTTCCATTGATTCCTAAAAGGTGGCCAATCACGTTGTGCAGGCTGTTCTCACCCAGAAGGTAGGTTTTTATTTGTCTGTATTTGTAACTCCCCTTATGATGAAAATGCTAGATTAATATATACTTGTAAGCATGTTTCTTTAGAATTGCCAACCCTATTTCCTCTTATAAACCTTTCTTTTTTATGCTTTGTTGAATTCAGGATCTGAGAGACGAATGTCTGGAGCTGCGCACTAGAGTTTTTGATCTGGAGCAGCAGAATTGGGCTCTGAGTGTTTTGTTCCAGCAGAAGATCAGGCCTGCCTCAGACCTTCTACTTCAGGTAGTGGCAACAAAATATAAAAGTCGTGTGAGATTAACTGGAGCAACACGGATAGAAGAGATTTGCTACAGTTGTATGCAGCCTCATGGTTAGACTTTTTTTTTTTACTTTGGCAATGTATGATCTTTCCCTTCAGCAACGGCATTTACAAGTTTGTGTTTGTATTCTCTGTGTGTGTATGTGTGTGGCTTCATCTTCATTGTCAGTAGATTTTCAAGTTGAGTTCCTCAAAGACATCAAAAACAAGTCGGTTTTACAGAAACAAGAGCCAGAACCTGTTTTGCTTCTCTCTTAACCAGTAGATGATGGTTTCTTACATTTTCTCATTTGAAGTGACATAAAAGTGCCTCAAGTGTTCATTTGTTGGGTTCATTGGAAATCTTGGATCTCAAAATATAGTCTTCCATTCCACTGTGGTTACGACAGTAGGCCTGAGCCAATTATTATGAGTTGTAATACATGTTACAGGACCAGTACCAGTTTAATTACTGTGATTTCACATAATTGTGTAAACTACTATGTATGGTTGAGTGATAAGGATTAATATGATGATTAATAGATCACAATCGCATTCGCATCTCCTTCCAGCGCTTACTTTGCCACTGGTAAAAACAGACTGATGATTAAATGGTGGCTAACACACATCTCGGTACTGTTGTGCCAGTTTAGCCTTGTGTTTACATGAAGTTGAAACCATCAGCGTTTGTGGCTGTATGTGAGAGTGCGTTGCACACAAAAACAATTTTGCACAAGCCTACTACTGTGTCCATCTATCTACATGAACTTGATAGGCCATTTTGGAATTCCTAAAACCCAGTTGTGGCTCATACCATGATTTGGCTTGGCTGTTCCACCAGTTCTGGTAGTATTTTGCAGGATGTGCCATTTATCCTGGTCGCAGCTTGAGCTGCACTGTGTTTAAACTGTGTTCTACTGGTAAGGAAAGATCAGCTAAATGATGCTAGGAAACATATAATGCCACTTGTGCAAATGAACATGGTTCCTTGAGGCTTACATCAAATGTTAGTAATATGCTTTGGGCAAAAAAAAAAAAAAACAGGACTGAGCACAGAGCTGTTTAGCAGCTGACATTTGGATTCTGTGCCTTAACTTTAAGCGGTAATAAGCCTATGTGTGCTCTGCCCTCCTCTACCACTGGGGGCAGACCTGAGGGCATCTTTGGGTAACCATGGCAACGGTTGAGCAGTAAGAGCAGTACGAGGGAAATATAAATAGATAGATTTACAGATAGAGGGAACTTTATTAATCCCTCAGGAGTTCCCTTTGGGAAATCAAGGCTCCGGCAGCAGAACAGCACCAGAAAAACAGGCAGTGCAGTAATGTAACAAATGCCATGCAGGTATGGCAAATCAGCAGCACACAAGATGACAAATACAGTGGTCAAATACAGTATGAAGAAGAAACTCCAGAAGAAAGTTAAAGAGCCAAAAATGAACCTTGATCATTTGTAGTGGCCCATAGTTCAGTTTTTTACTTGTACTATGTACAATACATAGACTTATGAAAGTAGTTTAAAGATGAGAACCCACTTCTAATGTGTTTGAATGTACAGTTTAAGGCCATTTAAATTTAGCTGTGTACGAATAGAGATACGAAGTGGCGGTATAAGCGTTAGCATGGGGTGGAGCAGACCAGTGCAGGAGGTGAGGATGTTTGAAAAAACAGTTGAAAAACCATTTGGCAGAATTCTCTGAATGTCAATCACATTATGTATCTCTGGTTTCAGTTCGTCAGCTGTGTTGAGGTATGGTTTGGCTTGTTTCTGTGAATTACAGTATTCCACCTTGTATGTTGTCCAGCCTTGTTTCTGTGAATTACAGTATTCCACACATGGATTCTGTGTCTTTCACTGATGCTTAGCCATCCTCATGTATTTGAGGAACAAAAGTAAGTGTTCATCTTTGTATTGTTATCGGCTCTGAATATCTAAATAAAGTCATGGTTAGTTTAATCCCTGTCACGGAGCCTTAAGCAGAGATGTTGTTTCACTGAGGCAGTAAAATGATCATCTATCCATCTGCAGACCTTCTGCTAATCAGTAATTACATGTTTTCTATTTCCCTCTGGGCTTCTCCAGTTTCTCTGATAAATGTACTTAATACTTCCTCAATCAGTTCTTCATCTTCACTTCCTTAAGATACTGTACTTTAAATTGAATTAAAATCCCTCAAATTGACTGCAGGTACAGGAATGGCTGTTAAATGCACAATTTGTTATTTTTGGGATATGGGAAATACTGGTACATGCTCCCATCTACTTATACTGTTTATTTAATAAGACAGGCAAGTGGCAGTTAGGTTCCATATAACTACAACAAATGCCTTTTTTGGAGCTACCTTAGGGCCAAGGAAACACTGATTTAATAGTCATATCTTAATTACTGCTCATAGAGTTTGCTGAATGTTTTTTTGCTTACAAAGAAACTACGACTTATAGAACAAAGTCCCTTTTTAACATAGAGCAAAATGTCTGTTTTTAATATTAGGCATTCACACATCTTTCCTTTGCCAAAGCTGAACTGTTCTCTTTTTATTCATTTATTTATTCATGTATTCATTTCAACACTGGTCCTTATAGCTGCCTCATTTGGAGGATGAATGAATCACACATAATTTCGATAAGGTCATACAATTCAAGGTGATCTTGTCTATATATTTTATGAGTGTGAATTAAGTTGGCACAATTTTTTGACAGTTAATATCAATGTTGATGTACGTATTTGTTTGTAGCCTTTGTGCTGCCTCTTTTATGGACTAATAACTATTATCATAAAATATGGGTGTTGTCAAGGGACAGGCATCAAAGGACAAAAGCTGCTTTTTCTTCTATACACAACATTGGTTTGCACAACATTAGTTTACATGGTTAAGGTAGAGAATTAATATTATATCTCCTAACCTATACTACGTCGGGAGGATCTTAGAAATGGCAATTTCTGACATTGATCGTGGCTTTGAACCTGACAAAGTTCAAGAACACACACCCACTTTGGTCCTCTAACATTTCCTTCAACTATCTATGAACCTCTGACACTATTGACTGGAGGCATGATAAAGCTGCTGAGGAGGTGAAATCCAGCACCCAAAGATAAGATCAGAGCCTCCTGTGACTTCCCTACCACTCCCATTCCATGTGGAGGGCCAGGAGGTGCAGGGATGCAGCAGACAGCAGGCAGTTCCCTTTGTCCAGATCTGATTCATTTACTCCAAAATAATACAGATTTTACAAAATTACAAAATGATGTTATAATTTGACCTAATGAAGCTTAGATCAACAGTAACATACAATGTGCTGTGTATTGTTTAGACACAGCAAATGTTAAGTTAAATAAACATGCAGACACACAAATAAATGTTTCAAATATATAAATATATATTTATATTTAGAATTATTTGTTATATGCTTATGTAATTCATCCTGCTAACTATTAATATTCTTGCACATTATCAGTTGTTTATGTACAGTGGCCTGAAGATTTACACGTGGTAATACAGCACAAAAGCAGAAAAGGTTTTTGAATTAAAAATAAAAAGATAAAAAATATCATTTCATTCTACAAGATAATTGTCCTTTTCATATTTTTACAGAATTATTTCAGAATTTGACTGCTAAGACAAATGATTGCTCTTTTTAAACATACCACTCTTCCCCCCAATATTTAGGCTGTATTGAAAAAAAGAGTTCCTGTCGCAAATCAAGTGCATTTTCATTAAAACTAAAATCATTATATTTTTCAATTTTCTATCTTGTCATTTTCATGACTAAATAATGTACTCACCTGGAAGCTTGTGCTATCATACATATCATACACTTATATTTGTACTAACTAAATTCCAATGTTCATTGTGAAATGTTGTCTTTTTCCTTTCAGAAACTCTACTCTCGCATTGTGCATCTGTCTGCGGTAGATTTGCTTCTGGAGCAGGAGAAAAGCAAGGACTTCTTCCTCTCCAGGAATACAGACTTCTCATCAAATGTAAGCTTTAAGTGAAATCTTGGACGAAGCTGTGTGTGAGCTTTTTTTTCCAGCTCTGTGTTTTGTCCAGGTAACATGACTGCTTTTCTACTCTCCGTTCCTGCTCCTACTACCCCCCCCCCCCCCCCCCCCCCCACTAATCATTATTGGATATTAAAATACATGCTGAACAATATGAGGCCTTGACCCTTGTCTGCCCTGAGCAGGAAGGGCTGGCAGTATCACTTGGCACTAAGAGGAATAAATCCTTGTCATATTACCAGAAAACCATCGATTGGGACTTCTTTTCAGTTGAAATGACTCCACAGGACACAGTGGTACATTAGTCATCTTATGTATTATGCATTAAGCACTGAAAATGAGTTTGCTCAATTCTTTTAAGCTCTAACCCCTCTGAGAACGCTACCTGATCAACTCTTATATGTGTCATGAAGACGGAGGATATGAAATAATAGTAACCATGATGAAAATGACCTCCTCATGTACAAAGCAAGTACAAGAAATCACACAAGTTGAGACGTTCATCTTACAATTCTTAAGTTTGCTGAAAATAACTGTGATATGACTGCATCATTTCACGGACCTTCTTTAAATAATTTATTTGCATAGTCAGATTCTCATATGTGAATAATAGGTAAAGTAATTAACTGTGCTGCGATTATTTCGATGTAGAGTAGTTTTGCAACACATAATTAAAGAAAAGCAATAGTATTAGATTATGCTAACTTTATTTAGGCTTTGTCACATTAAAGAGGTGTAAACATTGTCATACACATCTATTCTAACTCAATCTAAAACACACTATATAAAGAATTTAAATTCTATTACAAAACCCAAAACAAGTGCATTAAAAAAAATCGTGTTTTTTGTTATTTCTGTCAAAGGAGGTGCAGTCAAATGGAAAGCCATCAAAACCACCAACCAAGTCCCTGAGCCAGCTCAGTCTGACAGGACTAGCGCCGGTGTATCCTCAGAGCAGTTGTAGCAGCAGTGAAATATCCCTCTCCAGTGCGTGCAGTGAATTCTCCAGTGGCTCATATACTTGGAATGATGGATTGTCCTGTGGAAAAATGGTATGCGACCAACCTTCTATAAAACCTTACAACCCTTTAACCAGACTACAGCATGTGTTAAGACATTCAGGTCAATGTGACTGGTACCTAATGGACTCTTTCAATCTGTTTTTTTTTAAATCTGCAGTCGCCTGTGACCTGGGAGAGGAGGCTAAATTTGGGTTTGGCAGCCCAGAGTAATATCTGTGGCCCACTGGAGGAGCAGTTGCCCACGAGGCTTAAGGAAAGCCAAATACTAGAGGGACTTAGGAAGCTCCAGAGGAGGACGCACAAGAGCCGCTCCACCTCATCCAAAGTCTCCAAGTCAGGCGAAAATGAGTGCATGAACTCCAACGAGGGCATCTACTCCCTGGGTATTAAAAGTAGCAGCAAGATGGCATCCAAGCTTATGCATGTGAACAAAACCTGTTCAGTTGAGTTCTGCTCTGATTCTGACGATCCAAATGTTGAACCGATACATTCCAGTCGAAGAGACAGCGCGTCTATAAAAGACAGTTGGTTTCACTGTAATCAGCGCTCCCGAAGCATTCCAGAAAGCTTATGTAGCTGGGAGGAACTAAAGGTCAATGGAACTGGAGGTAGACGTGATAGTGTTTCAGGATCTGGAGTTACCGTGCAGTCTACAGGTTATAACTTGAACCACCGACCTGAAAACGACACTAATTCCATCAACACTGATCTCCCTGAGGGAAAGCAGACATCAGCTTCTATTGAACGACCTCGGGTACATTTGGAACTCTTGGACCTAGAGTGTCCCAAACATGTCCCTGATGAAGATTATCCAGAAGTACTTTTTTCTGAGTCCAGTGAAATCACAGTGTCATTGAGCCAGTTCCCAGACGAAGCCAAGAGACAGTCTAAGATGCTTTCAGGAGACACTGCCAAGGTCCCTGCTCAACAGGGAGACCAACAATGCACCCAGTCTGTGGATCACAGTCTTTTAACTTTGAGTTTATCTCGGGAACCCATCACTGCCAAATGCATGCTTTCTGAAGTACATATTTCAGCAGTATTTGATGCAGAAGGAGAGTTTATTAAACATGGTACACCAAAAAGCACAAAACAGTCTCTTGCAAAGTCGTCTGATCAACATCTACGGGGGAGAAATATAGGCAAACATCCAAGTAAAGGACATTCAATCACTTCTACCATAGACTCTTGTCCTAATTTTAATGGTTCAAAAATAACCAGTCATGACAAACCTTTAACATCTCCACCAACATCGTCAAAGTGCACTACCACTGAACAAAGCAAGACTGGAAACTCAGGACTCCTAGATCAGGATAAACCCTCCTGTTTTCCACCAGATAAAACATCCAGGTTTATCAAGACAACAGGACACTGTTTACAAAGCTCAAAGCCTTCTAATGGAGCAAAATATAACAAGGGCTCTACATCCAATTCTTCAAATCCTTCAAGATGCATGGAGTCTACTTACAATGGCAAACAGAAAACCAGAGACAACGACTGTGAACCCAGCAAAAATAAACTCAGGATCCCCTCTCCTCCCTCCTCCCCAGACAGAACAGCTTCAATATTGAATAAACCAAAGTGTGAAGGGTCACCTCAAAAACCTACAATAGGTGTAGCTCAACAAACGGCACCAACTACTGTAAGAGGCCCTCCCCCGAGGTACCACAATCCTGTCATACCAAATATGCAAAGTACACTTCCAATCAAGGACAAAAACTGCTTGGACCCAGATGCAGGCTGTGGGACCAAATTATCACCACAAAAACCTGTTGACAGAACCAGTCAGCACCTTCGAAAGGCCGCCGCCATAACGGAGACATCTATGAAACACACCTTCAAGCAAACAAACACCAAGGTCTACCTCCCTTCTGCAAATGCAGGGTTCACTCCAGAAGCTGAAAATGTCCCCACAAGTTCAAAGAATCCACCTCCTTACCACTGTGCCCTTAAAGGTTCTCCAAATCAGAGCTCTTCTCCAGGTAAAAAAGGACCAACCCATGAAAACCACCATGTTAAAAAGAACTCTATCGGTATATCTACATTATTTGAAGACACTCTTCATTATAAGGTGGAGCCTGAAAAATCTCTTTCTGTCTTAGGCCCACCTAGCACAGCTATAGTACCCACCAACCCAGTGAAAAAAGCCTTCAAGACATCATCAACATCAGGATTTAAATCAGTTTCCAAATCTCCCAGTAACCCCAAAACTAGCATCGCCATTCCAGGAAAACAAGAGAAAGACCATATCAACTCAGTCTCCAAGGAGACAACCTCGAACACTTTTGCACACTATGACAGATTACAGCCAGTGCACCATGATTCACCAACCAATTGTCCCATAACAAAGGGGGTCGAGGCTAACAGTAGGCTACAGGAAGGAGAATTACACGCTGAAGCTTCACCAGAAGAGGGTTTTGTTTGTGGCGAGGGCATACGGTTCTCAAGGTCTGTCTCGGTAACTGCCAAGCCGCAATTGAAGCCAGTTCTGGGCATGAACGGAGCCAAAGCACGCAGCCAAAGTTTTAGTACAAACTATATTGAAAAGCCCAAAAAAACTGCTCTGGATGGACAGGGAAAAATCAGAACACAGATCATCACCAAATCATCTGAAAGGGGAAATTCAGTGTCAGGACAGAGCCCTGTGGACATACCTGGTGTTCGATTTGCTGAAAGCCCTGCTCATCCGCCCAGGTCCAGGATCAGCTTATGTGGTGGTTTAAGCAGTTTAAATAGTCATCACGAAGCGTCACAAAACTCGTGTAAAGATGCAGATATGAATTCATCTCGCCAAAAGGTGACACGTTGCCTATCTAACAATGATCAGACGGGTTTAAAAGTTATTCGGAGACCAGCAAAAGTTTCCCCTCGACCATCTTCTTGTGTGTATAGCTCGGAAAAGGTAGTGCAAAAAACGGCAATTATATCAAACACCACCAGTGAGAAAGACTTGAGCAGGAAAATTGAAACTGGAACAGATTTGCGAAACAAACCTCTGGAAATTGGGAAGAAAAAGGTTGGCCATACAGTGTGCGCTATCGAAAAAAAGGTCATGATGGGAATTGAAGAGAATGTGCAGAAATGTCAAGAACTGGAAAAAGTCACTGTCAGTGCGACTAAACAAAAGACAAGTTCCTCTTTGGCAAACTGGTTTGGCCTTCGTAAAAGCAAGCTCCCAGCACTAAGTGGCAAGAAAATAGATTTCCCTAAAGGTAAAGAGGAGAAGAAGATGAAGAATGGATCTCTTTTAGGAGGAAAACAGATGCAGTCTGATAAGAAGAAGGACAAGAAGAAAAATGAAAACCAACAGAAAGATAATCAAGAGATGCAGAATCTGTCCGACCTCAACAGCAGGTTGAGCTCGATCATGGACCACTGCAACCATCGGATGGGACAGATTGCCAGTCACATCCAAAGTA
>NC_024320.1:6263058-6264117 GCF_000523025.1 Cynoglossus semilaevis
CATGGTCAATACCCTCAAGGTGAGGTATGTTTTACTGGGGAAGGCTACACATTTTACACACCTCATCACAATGACTATAATTTTTAGTCACAAATTAAAATTTTGTTTTTTTTTTGCCACTAACAATTTGAGGTTATGAACTCAGATTCAAGATTCCATCTTGTCCATGGTCTATCATAGCTATAATAGATGACGTCTGCTGCTGCTTCTGCCCCTCTAAGACTCTAAACAGAAGTTATCGATAGAAAATGTATCCGTGTATGGACACAAACATGTTCATTAGATGTCCTGTATACACCCCTAAAACAATGTTTTATTTCTTTGCGAGAAGGATTCTCCTGAATGAAGGCCCTGAACTTCTGAGGATATATTCAAACATTGATAGGAAAAGGACCAATTTTCAGAGACCGTTAAACATATATGGCTCTCTCTGACAGCACCGCTTTTTTTTCGAAGACTTACTTTTTACTTACTGAGAGGAAACACATCACAGACAAAAACATAAATAAATGATAAAATATAAAAAGTATTTTTCTTCACAGGTCTACTGTGAGTAGTAAGACTGAGACTGCATCACCAGCTGAGATATCTACACACAAGAAGCACTGTGGAACCAGGGGAGACATGGAGCTCTCTTCTGATTCTCCAGTAAGTGGAAAAGGATATTGTTGCAGCAGTGTCCAAGTCACATGTTAGAGGTTGAATGGCTGTTTCATATTAGAGATATTAGAGATGGATGAGTACTTTTAACACATGAGCATCACATCATCATTTCCACTGAAGTCCTCGGGTTGATTCACGTTGTGTTCTAACCCTGCAATCCTATAAGGTCTTTATTATTGCCCAAGGCTGCTGCTTTTGTTTCCCAACAATTCCAAAGTCTTTAGGACAAAAACACAGATGATTTTAGCAACTTGGTTCTTTATTGTTATTTCTAAAAACCAATGTGATCCAGTTCCTTTGAGTTTTTGGTGATTCAAAATACCAGGAACTCTTGGATAGGCTGTGTTTAAAAGCCAAGAGATTAAAAAAAGAAACTTGAAACTGCACCAGTAGGAA
>NC_024320.1:6264162-6284416 GCF_000523025.1 Cynoglossus semilaevis
TGTATCCTCATGATTTTGAATTTTGATAACATGTTATCTAAGGCACTCAATTTCACAAAGCAGCCATTTAATACTGCCATTCCATCCTCCCTTGATCTTCCCCCAAAGATCTGCTACTATAGAGTGATTAATGTTTCACGAGTGTCTTGCACAATCCTGAAAAAACACTTCTCCAACATAACTGTATTAAATGAAATGAAAAGAATGTATGCTTTATACAAGTCTATCATGTTCTAACATGTTGTGTATGTCTATTTATTTTAGATCCTCATGATTAATCAGAGAATCAGCACAAATGCTGAAAATGAGGTTGCCAGCATCCTTGATCCAGCCGCTCAAGATCACATCCTAGGTAAGATTAGTTTTTATGGTTGAGACTATTTTATCATGTGTTTTTCTACAGTTGTGTTTTGTAAAGCTACTGATCCACTTATTGTTTGCACTCTTAAAATGCTCACCACTAAACCCGCTACAACTGTGGGAAAAAAGGCAGTGAACCCAAACATTACATTGACACTCTTGAATTAGAGGTGCGTTGTACAGTGTCTGTGCCACTGCTGAAAATGGAACAAATGAGCAGATCAGTTTCTGAGCTGGGCAGATGATTGTTGTTACAGTGCAGCAAACTGCCCTAAGCCAGTGTATAATTCAGCCAGAGGAGAGAAAGGCCAGCTAAATGAAATGAGGCAAAAGAAAAATTTATTATTTTGAACTTGGTGAGAAAATGTGTATTTCCCATAGCAAACATTGAAAAGCTGTGCTCATATTATCGGTGACAATAAAAATAAAAATATGAGAAAATTAGTAAATAAAATGTTTTATTATTTGTTTAACTATTATAATTCACATTTATTATTTTGTTATGTTTTTGTTTTGTAAAAGTATTCAATTTAAGATCAATATTTAATACAAACTGAAAGGCAGTTTTCATTGAAAACTAATTGATTAATTTAAAAAAATACGAAAAAGAAAAAAAACCCTGCAGCACTCGAAAATATGCCCAGCTGCAGTGTTGTTTTCTTCCAGCTAAGTATATCAACATATAGTAGTGTAGTAGTATTTTTAACCCTACAATAGATTCTAAAATTCCCCTAAAGGCAAGATTTATACAAAAATCTGCAGCTACATCTTTATTCTCATGGACAAATACAACACCTTCTAAAATGCTGCAGTTTTTCTCGTCTAGTGTTGGCACACTTCTCAATAAAAGGAGGTTTTGGTCATTAGTGATAAGACTATCTTCCCCCTTTGACACCTTCTTGTTGCATTAAGCCAATTTCACATGGTGGAGTTATCAATAAACAGACCTTCCTTCTCAGAGCCTGCAGGCTGTAAACAGAAGTTATAGTGAGCTCGTAAAAACTAGATTATGTCCAGTTGTTGTTGCCTTTGGGTAGAATTACTGTGGACCCGGTTATAGTTTGGTTATAGAGGGCACTTTGAACTGCCAGCCGTGGCATTCAATTATACAGCTTTGTAATCTATGGCCCACTACTGCCGCTCCCTTCCTCCGACATGAAATGAGTTTGTCAAAGTATCTATTTGTCAACAATTTTATGCAAGTTTTTTGGTCTTTTAGTTTTGAAACTTTATGTGTAAAAAGCATTTATAATGCATTCATTCTATTTCTGGAGAAAATTATGGAAAATCACATGAACTATTATCTTTAACTGTGATTAACTATTTTGATTGCTTCCTTTACATTTAATAATATATAACTATTTGATAGTTTTATGCTGAGATCAAGGATGTTTTATTAAAACAGAAACTTAATTCATGATATTAGCGTCAGGTGAAAATACTGAATTTGGAAGAAGGTTTAGTCAATTTTGGGACTTAAAAATAATAATAAATATTATTATTATTGTTGTTATAACAATTATTAATTGACCCCAGGACACTCTGCTCTTTGCTTGCCACACAGGCTTACTAACCGCTACACTATGAAACTACTAGTCAAGTAAATCAAGGTTCAAAATAATTCCCCCATCACGGAAAATATTAAACAACACGTGTTGCCCGCACATTTCGAGCCCTGCTAACTGTCGGTCATGAACCTTTACAGCCGTACAGCTGTAGCCAGAGCTGTGCTGATGAGCTCTCCATCTGTTCCAGGCTTTAGGCGTCTGCCTGTATTTTCAGACAGTGTTTCCCTTCTCTTTAACGCCACACTCCTCTCCCTCTCACCCTAGGCTCTGGTTGTCAGATGCGAACTCTGGACAGTGGGATCGGCACATTCCCGCTCCCTGATTCCATCACTCGTGCCAGCGGTCGATACATCCCTAAATCGGAATCAGGACAATCTGACGGGGTTACGCCGAGCTCCTCTGAACTTGAGTCGGACACACTCTCTCGATCAGATCCCTGTTATCCTCATTCCCTCCAGAAAACTGATCAGCATACTGCCGCTAGTGTGACTCTTTCTGATTCCAACGTGACCTACAGACGCACCAGCCAGAGCTGCTTGTCCAAATTAGCAACTACAGGTACTTTGTTCTGCAACTGTGGAGTTCTTCGACTGTTTCTTTTTATGTGGCTTATTCTAAGAGATTTATTCTATTTTTATCACCTCAGCATATTTTGCATGCGTGCTGACTTAATGCAGACAATTTGCTTTTCTGCAAACATAGACAAATACAGTGAAGTTTGTGTCAGTAAAAGTTAGTCAGTGCCCAGATTCCTTAATGTAAAGTCAACACTGTTTCACTCAAGGCTTACAAACAGAGAGAGTCACTTGGTTTTTATCATTATGTTTCTATGATGGTGTTTGTGTGTTAGGTCAGCACTGGTTTCAGTAGGACAGTAATCTATGTGTCCTTATTGAAATGCACACACTGATGTCACAAAACCAAACAAACAAAAGCAAGAAGTACGCAAGTTAGCAATGCAAACACAATAAAAGTTAATAACAGGAAATAAGAAAGTGTCACATGGCTGTTCTCCACAGAAATGCATATCCATTTATGAATCATTAAATGCTAAACAGATTTTATATAAGACTAAACTCAAATGAAATTTTGTCTACACAAAGCACTTTTTCTTTTGTTCAAACATCTGGCAATTTGTGAAAATAACAGAAAGCTTCTGTTATGAAATGGTATTTCTACTTCATTTATGTAGTAATTTTACCTACTGGAATACTACTTACAATAGTATAATGTATTTTGCAGTCTCTAAAGCCATGATGTCATTGAATTGAAGCAGAGTTCTAGTTCAGACCACAGAAGCTGGTCATCAGAGGTGTTACTGTAGCAGATCTTGTTGCTAGGATCATGTGTGTAAACCTAGTTGACATTAGGTCTGATACTGCTGCTCTGTTTGTACAGAATATGCAGACATTACCGTGATGTTGTCGTACTGCTGATGTGTTCAGCCTGCATTCCCCCACGTCACATCTGTGTTTTGGAGCGGTTTAGTGGTGAATAGAGAAAGATCCATCTTGGACATTTAATCTACAACACAGTCATTCTCTGCTGCTTTTCCTCCTTTAACTTCCAGATGATGTCAGGAAAAAGAGATTAAGGCTTTGTGCTCCACGGGACATCATCTCTTCTGAAGACAAGGAAACAGAAACCGAGAGGAAGATAATAACCGAGGAATTTGATTCTACTGCTGTACGTTTTTTTTTTTGTTTTTTTTTTACGACAAAAACTATCAAACATCTTCAAACCATTTTTATGGAAGCGTATTGCTGCCATACTGAGAAAAAAAAAGTAACTATGTGAAACTTATCACATAATTACGTGATACTGAACCCCTTTTTTTTCTCAGTGTGGCAGCAATACACTTCTGTACATTTTCATCACTTTTGTTTTTTAGAAAATGCTTTCTGACCTTGAATGTTTGACTTGAAGCAGGAAAGAACCGGACAGGTGAGCACGTACTCAGGGAGCAGCAGCGACGCCATGTCTGAAATAGGAGGACCCAGAAGTACGTTAAGGTCAAGGACAGGGACAGTGATCAACGACAGGAAGACGAGCAACTCAGGTGTGGTTAAAAGATATGTGAAATAATTATATACAACATAAACAACATCAATAATTTACACAACACATTTGTCGTTTTGCTTTTAACTATGTACATGGGGTCCTCGGTTTACGACCTTCTCGGCTTACTGCGTTTTGTGGTTACGCCACCATCTCCCGTAAATGTATTAATAGAGTCTGGTCCCATTGTTCCGACGTACAGCATTAAAACTCGTCAACTAGTTCGCACGGAAACTAGTTGATGAGCAGAGTGAATGAATACATTGTCACGTGGCATTATATGCGGCAGACAGCCTTGTCTACATTCACCAGTTGTGCGTCACACATAGAATTGTGCTGGATTTGCTTTCTTTATTTCTTCTTTATTTGTGTTGTTTTTTTTGAGAACGAACTGCCCTTCATTATGGCTCCCCAGAGTAAGTCAGACTCTTCTGATTTTTTTTATATCCTAGATTATAATGTCACCACTGTGTTAGCGTAGGTGAGTGACATAGGTGCTAGTGTACAGTATGTGAGGTTCAACTTATGGTGATAATCGAGTTACGTCACACCGTAGGAACAAACTCCATCGTGAGTCGAAGACCCTGTGTATACTGTTAGAATTTATCAAATTACTAGCTAGTGACCACTGTTGACTCAATAATGCTATAACGATTTGTAACACTATGTGTTCTCTGATGCTTGTATTTATTTAGCTGACCACAATGAAGAGACACTGAAGAGGAGAAGTTTGGGGACGTCTTTGTGCATCATAGATTACTACCAACATGATAGGCCCACACACTTGAAGCTGGATGGCCCGAGAATTTCACAGTATAATTTGTTGCAAAACGAGTCACCCATGGATGGCTACACAGAAAAGAAACTCAGTGTAAGTATAGAAAAGTGTGATGAAAACTTTGACCTCTTGTTTTAGAAAGTTGGTAACATTGAAATGTTACCTGCAGTGTGCTGTATGTTATAAAATCTGGTCAAGCTGCAGTGTTTATGTTACTTTACAGCACTCAACTGTGCTGTAAAGTAACAAGGTTTAATTTTGTAGCCTTTGATTATAACATTGATTTACATAACGTCTTTGGTAGCATGTAGCAAAAAAGGCTACACTGCCGTAGTCCTTTAACAACAGTTGGGAGTTAATCCTCATCATGTTCATATGTCACTTCAGTATTAGCTCAACTATGATTCCAGTTTTCTTATTTATTATTTTCTCTCTGAGTTGATATTAATTTTTCACACTTTTTTACGGCCGGCTGTAATGATCGATTGGAGCTGTTGAACCTATTTGCCCTTCATTAGTTATAGAAAAAGAAAATCCATACAAGTGTTCCCACCTTGTCAACGCTCACAATACATGTTTGTACCAGTGTTTATGTGTGAACACCATCTTTCAGTCACAACTTGGCTCACGGGACGTTGACGTTGGTCGCAGTTGGGCAGGTTTTTTGTGAGCTGGTGTTTGAGCCCAGTGATTTAAGGGCTTTTAATAACCTTTCACAAAGACTCAGAAGAGTGATGTGAAGCTCAGCCGCTCCCATCAGAGCCCTCACAGTCAGTGCTGGCCTCCCATTCATCATCCTGACAGCACCTGACAGCCCTGCTAAGGGCAGCCCCCACTCTTATGCTCCTACCCCATCCTTCCTCTGAATCTCTCCCTTTCGCTCACGTGTCTTCTTCACTCTCTTTCTCTTGTTGATCTTTTCCTTTATTCTTTGCTCACGTGTCTTCTTCCCTCTCTTTCACTTTTGCCCTTTCCATGTCAGTCTCTTGTTGATCTTTTCCTTTATTCTTCATAGTTTGCTTCTGTCCTTTCACAAAATGTTCTTTTATCTTCCCTTTTTAAGAATCAGTTGTTAATATAAGACAGTGAATACCTGTAGCCAGGTTCTTTTTAAATTCATTTTTAATATGATTTCCTTTTATGCATTAATTTACATAATGGATGATTGAATAGATTTAACTCAGAATGTTTGATTTACAAACTTCTTCTGTACTTCTTCCCACAGATTTATATTTTGATTAGCTAGAATCAAAACACCAACACGTCAACATTTAATCACTGCATTGCAGGCATATAAAGCTATAGTACTGATACACTCATCTTTAGGTATGCATGGTTGTTGTGTGGGGTGGTCCTGGTTCAGAGCTTAGATTGGAATATACTCTGCACAGAAAACTGCAAAGAGTCCAAGTTTGAAGCTTCCCCAGAGGCTACTCATATCCTGAAGCTCAAAGTCAGTAAACATACCTCCGCAAACAAACCTACAGAGATTTGCTGATGTGTAAAAGCAGACACTTTGGAAGCATTTTTTATATTGTTTGTCACAGTAACTAGCTCCCAAAGGAACTGTTGAGGAACACAAAAGTAAAATACTCTATAGATTTGGCAAACCGTGAACAACAAGTAACTATTTTAAGGTGTATGGGTTTTTTTATGAACTATGACATAGCAGCATGTACTAGATGGTTAAAGCAGGAAGCAAAACAACTGATGACATTTATCTGCTTAAAAAAAGATAATAAGAAAAATGAACTGTAAAGCACAATTAATGTCAAATAAAACAAGTGAGAACTAAGACAAGACATGATTAGATGCTTGTCTGCCAACACTGAGGATATAAACTTAGACCATGACTGTGAAGAACATTTCATGGCAAACCCTTGTCAGGATCTTAGGAGCTATCAGCAAGTCTGTAAACAGGACCACTAACAAAGAACTATGTCAAACGTACATGATAGAACAGTATGGCTAATATGGAGGATTATTGTTAAACTTGATTACATGTAATGAACTAATTAAATGCTGTTTTCTTTTATTCTTTCAGAAAGAACCTCCCCTGGTGAAGATGCCAATGGAGGTGAACCAACAAGACTTCCCCGTGAAGTCCCTTAACTAGCTAGATCTAAGTGGATCCAGCAATGGCCATAGTACCTTCAAATAACTTGTTATTGTGACATAGCAAAAAGCACAAAGAGGCTGCTGTAAAAAAAATGTTATGTCCACCTCCAACTTCTCCAGAGGGTCTCAGGGTGATGTAGTCGTCTCCTGGACTATTTCCTGTACAACAGTTTTTTCCTCTGGCACGAGTCGGGGTTCCACCATCATGCAGGGGCAAGGTCAAATATTCAAGGCGGTGGTGGAGATCCCTGATGGGAGAGAAAATCCAAATAGGATTCTTATGCCATAGCCATAGCCATAAGTTGTATCATGTGCCAAAAATCAGTCAATTTTCTGCTAATTTGTCTTGAAAACAGACTGCAATGTTTTTTTAACAATGGAGAGTCATTGTTTGTATGTAAATTAAGCACTTAGTTGACCTGGGAACATCAACTCAGACGACAGCAATTAAATAAAATGACTCTCTGTGTTTTGGACTGAGTAACATTGCACAGTGTTCCTGAAGAAGCTTCTTGGATAAGAGGTGAAACACCCTTCAGAAACCAAGCCAGTCCAGGTGCCTACTTTTCAAACCACGTCTGACCAGGTCAAAGCGAATGATAATAAAACTGGTATAATGGTGTAATATAATAATATATTTATTCAGGAAAACCTTATTTACTGTTTATTTCAAGAGGGTCTTGGTCCTGTATTAAATTTAATGATGTGAAATATGTTGGGAAATGAGCTCTCGCCGTGTGGTAGGTATATATTGCAAAGGAGCGAAGCACACATATAGCAAATGACCAACGTTTCTGCCCAAATCCATCCACTGCCGTAGCTCAGGGAATATATTTATACTCCTACAATCTGTACTAACTCACCATACAACCATCAGGAAAGTGTGAAACTTAATAGCGCTCTGTCATTTTTTTACTATATTTCTATGTGAAAAGTAGCAGGGTAAACTGCAACTCTCTGAACCTCAATTTGCTCCATATGTTAGTTTATATTGACTTTTAATAAAGAATAACTCAGATAACTAACTTAATATTACAGCAGGCGTTGCAGATAATTATAATTTAACAGCAGGCAAAAATAATATATATGTTTTTCCAGGTAACATTTTAATCTTCTACACATCAGGGCTAGTCTCTTATGAAGTGATATATAAATATATTTCTGTTTTCGCTCTTTTTTCATTTTGAGTGCAGAGGTCACATTAACATGTTCTTACTTTTTTTTTTTTTTAATTTAGGCAGAAATGATACCATATTCTTGTCTTGAATGTGACCGGCTGCTGCAGTGTTTAGAGCCAATCTTGTGTTCAAATGTTTGTCTATAAAACTGTTAATATTGTACAGGGAGACACTGAAAATACTTTGTGTAATAATACCTACATTTTTACACCCTCAGGCAGTATTTTGACTGTTAAGCTGTTTAAATCGTTCCCTAAATGTTTCTGTTTCGAGCAAATCTAGCCAGCAGTGTTTGTTTTTTATTTTTTGATAATATTATTGTATGTATAATGTATGTAATTTAATGAAAGGTCTAATTAATTGCATTTTGCTTCATAATTAATAAAAATGAGATGCTATTTTCAATTTTTGGAAGACATGAGTCTGCGAATGTGTGTTTATTAGGTCAGTGTTTTGGTGGTTTGCATGTTAGGCTGAATGATATAGTTTAAAGTAAAACAAAGGAGGTTTGAGTTTAGGTAGCAGAGGAGAGAGGGAGGGAAGGGGGAATTGAAAGACAGAGAGATGACGTGAAAGAGATTTGATTCTGATGAAGACCTTAAGCGGCCTTGGCAGACGTTCTCACCTGCTTGTTTTTTCTCCAGATACAAAACAGAATTCTTTCTAACCTCAAGGGTGTTGTGTGTGTAATCATGGCTTCCCACTCACAATCTGACAGCAGAACATTAGGCTCAGATAGGTGACAGCTGGATCCAAGAGTCTGTTCATCACCGTGGGATTGTGCGCCACATGTCCCATGATGCTCAATTAACGGATGTTATTGGTTTAGGCATGCTTGAATGGTTTTTTTCTCTTTCAAGGTCTATACATTGTGGAATTTGAAAAATGAAAAACGGATAGATAGATGGCCGACGCGTATATCGACAGGAGTCAGATGCTTCCCCTCTTTCAGGGGTCACTGCAGCGGATCATCTGCCTCCAGCACAACCTATCCCCTGACTCCTCTTCCTTTACACCACATCCATAAATCTTCTCTGATGGTGCCCTCTTCTCATCTTGACCTCTTGGTAACTGAAATTCCAACATCTTTTCTCCTGTATCTTTAACACATCTCCAAACCATCTCAACCTCCCAGCTCTAAAGTTATCTCCAAAAGGCTAATCCTTAGCTGTTCCTCTGACCATCCTCTGTTCATGTCTAATATTTCCCGGTCTCTCCCAGAGAGAATCTCAGCATCTTCATTTCTGCCTCCTCCAGTTCAGTCTCTTGTCTATCTCTATTTGACAAAGACACTGTCTCTAAACCAGACATTATACAGTAGCAGGTCTCACTACTGTCCTATAAACCCTGGATCAGATTGGATTTAAAAATATGGTTAGGACTGGTTGTAAACTACATACGTCAGTGATAAGTGATTTATCTTATCTTATAAGTTAGGACTGTTAAAGTTAACGTGTTAATTACATCAATTAATTTGTGAAGGCGCGTGAACAGAATGACGTGCATTGTATAATTTCAATAATTATAATTTTAGCTTTAATACATAGTTGATACACGCGTTATTATTTGCTTGCACTGCTGGAGCTTAAAATAAAAAAAATTCCGGCCGAGGTGGCAACTTCCGGTCAGATACGTCAAACCAGCATCGCGGAGCAGAGCAGCGACATTCTGACTGACACATGTTGTTACAGACAACAAGTTCACTGAAGTTTTGAAAAAAACTTTTAGCAAATTCTACAAGACCCTGTTGAGACGCACCAACTCCACGAAATGAAATTCTACATAATTATTACATAATATTGGTATTTTTTTCCATTACACTTTTCTATTTTTTTTACACGTTTCAATATTAACGCTATCGTTTGGATAAACCTCACATAAAAACGTGTGAAACACGTAAATGTACTTGCTGTTAACTGTTGTCTGTTGTCTTTCTCTCCCTGTAGTTTACTGTCCAGCACCATAGGGTTAAGAATGTGGTCATTTACAGTCTCTATCCTGTCCCTACACTTTAAACAGAACTGTAAACTTTAAACTGTAGATTTATATGACTTCTACCCAATAAACTAATGTCTCAGAAAAGTTTCACACTATATTTTAAACAAATTATACAACTGTGTTGTTTTAACAGACAAATAATGGAGAACCATTATTTGTAAAAGAAGGAGTTTTTTGTTTTCCTAAGTTGTATTTTAGTTTTGTCTTACATGGTGTTTTAGACTATTTCCCCCCTTTTTTCCTTTCTTTTTCTTTTTCTTTTTTCTTTTCTTTTCTTTTTTTTCTGAAAAGGATGCTCTACATTTCAATTCATTTCCTCCTGATGTCAACTATTAAGGATTACTAAATGACAATCAAATATGGAAAAACGACAATCTAGGCCAAATTGACTAATAGTTCCTTAAAATGTGACCATGTCAAAATCCCTGTGATAAATTAGTTGACATTTGACAGTGATGTCACGTCTATGGTTGGTTTAAAAAGTCCCGAGAACCTAATCCATCATGGACTGTAGAAACAGGAAACTCTTCAGAACACTTGTTTTTTCAGCTGATAAAGTTGAAAATATTATTCAAACACACACTCACACACATTCAACCACACACTCACACACACATACTGATGAGTAATAATAACATAGCAAATACAAATAACGGATATAAGCAAAAACTTACCCAAACAAATGTTTAATTTACATTAAATGAATTCACGACACCCACGTCCGTCACAGACCACGAAACACATTTGTCCTTTCTTCTAAACAATCCGATTTCAATGAGAGAACTTCGTCCACGCGCTCTGGACGTCACGTGGTTCTCGGTGTGAGCCCACGGTTTGTCTCCTGTTGCCAGTGAATGCCTCTCACTCTGTTGTTTACCGGTCACACGGCGGGGGTGATGTGCGGATTCTTGTGTGCGGTTCTTTCTGCCCTGTTCGCATGTTCAGAGAAGTTGTCCTGCTCCAATGTTTCTACCCACGTCGTCTGGGAGAGAATGCGTCTTCTCTTTCTGGCCACTTTCTTCGGAGTCCTCCTGGACGCAGGTGAGTGGAGTCCAGTCACTCGGTGTGTGACGGCGCGGTTCCGAGCTCACGTCCTCGGGCAATTTAATTTGACTAATGGCGCAACGGACCGGTTCAGTATCACGGCAAACCTGTTGAAATAGTGATTCCGTGAGGATATGATAAGATGCGTCGGACATAATTAAAACAGAATTGATGCCTGTAGATTTTATTTTATTTTTTATTTTTTTGTGGAGAAGTGATATACGCATCTGGATTAGCATTTGATTAATGAGATCATGTCAAGGATTCCACCAAATTTAGTTAAAAAAATTACTCGCACGTTCATTTCAGGTATGTATTGTACTTTAAAGTTGTTCTCCTGCGGTCGTGTTGTTGCGTGCGGACCTTTATCTGTCCAACTACAGCTGCCGCAGCTCAGATTAATGATCGGTGCCATTTCAATAATTACGGCAGTAGTGTCTGTCAGCCGGGATAGATGGCCAAGAGTGAGGCTCAGTGTAGTGTTTGTTCTCCAAGATGTAAGTCAAGCTGACAGGTGTAGCAAACCTCACAACTCATTTCCTTTTAGTGGCAAAATGTGGGAAATGCATTTATTATCACAACAACAATCAGTCAGACAACTAAACGAATTGCTTACTCTCTAATAATGACATTTTTTAAGGCTTCCACTCCCACTGCAGTTTTTTGTGGCAATATAAACGACGAACACTGAGATGAGTCAGGTTTTTATGCACTAAAAACCTCATGAATAGAAGTGTAGTTTATCTGATAAAGTCTGATGCGAATGCTTCCATTTTATATATTTATTTTTTTATGAGAAGATATCGCAGCTGTCATGCCGCCTCTTTACCAGCTCAGGGAATACCTGCAAGGCAATTTGTGTTGAAAAATAATTTTGTAGAAACCTATAAGATAATAAGCATTACTTCAAGACAGCATGTCTGCTGTGTTGTTGAGAAGAAAATAAATCTCGACAAACTTGTGTGAAAAAAAAAACAATTTTTTTTTTAAAATAATTTTGAAAGCATACTTCTTCTGTTAATTTAAATGAAGCAAAAATGTGTAGAAATGCTTCCTAACAAAAAAGAGCAACCTGGTTAATTTTCCATTGTCTCTTCGGTGTTAAAGCATTTAAGTCTATCCCGAGATGAGACCACGCCCCAATGTTTTGTGCAATGCTTTTGTTTAACAAAAGGATTACAATTTAATTTAAGAAATGTTCTGCTGTTTTCATACTTAAGGCTTATCTGGCAGTGTAGAATGGTGCCTTAAAGGAACAATTAGACGAGGGTCAGTCTTATCCCCTATTTCGTTCTTCCTTTATTTGTGTAGCTGTCAGTACACGGCACCCAACAGATAATATTAATATAGATAATAACAAAGAATATGATCATGTTCTTAATCATAACCATAAATGTCCCAGCCTGCCTGACTCAAATAAATAATAAGGGAAAATACCAATGTAGAGAGTTTATACCACTTTTTTGTTTTCATGTATGTACACCACTGAAGATTACTGCAGATTAAGCGTAGCAGCATTACTCATTTTGAAATATACTTTTCCTCTACCATTATTATTTTGGGATGTTATTTTTTTTAAAACGTGTCTTGTCTTTTCGTGTGGTGCAGGAAACGCCCTTCAGATCCAGTGTTACCAGTGTGACGTGAAGCACAACGACTGCTCCACCCCTGAGTATGTTGTCAACTGCACCGTCAACGTGCAGGATATGTGCCAGAAGGAGGTACTGGTCAAGCCTGATGGTGAGTTTCCTGTGATGTGATGTTTCTGTCAGGTATTATGGCACATTGTAAAGGCCGTGAATTCTTGTTTGCTTTGAGCTTTTTAAAAATGAGCAGAGTTCAGGTCAGAGCACACGCTAACATTTATCCTGATATCATGATAATAAAAAAACAAAAGAAAAGCACAGTGAATTTATCAAAGTGTAATTTTGTTTATCATTCAAATGAACAACAATTATTGCTGAAGTAACTATATTCAATAATAATTTAATTGTAATTTGTTGCCATAATGTCATGTTTAGATGTTGTAATAAAGATCTTTATCTTTATTTGCTCTGAATGAAGTAGAATTTTAACACAGCGTATCCTTGGTGAAGACATGGACTCCTTCCATTTTTGATGGAATCCAGGCTAGATTGAATGTCGATGCGGCAAATGCATGCGGACTCGTCAGCCGAACGAAAATAGAAAGTCTGTGTTTATATTTCATCTTCTGCAGTGGAAGGGTGACCATGTGGAAAGTGAAGACAGAGTAACGCCCCTAAATTTCTTTGACCTTTGAGCATTCCATTCAGCTGCTTTGCCTTTCCTACAGGCCTCTTCAGTATTATTAGGTATTATTAGGTCATAGACACAGTTACTGCTCCTATAACAATGTCTTAAGATAGCAATGCAAATAATAATAATTTAACATGCTGCTAATTAGATGTCAAGTGTGCAGGACCAGTACAATCATCACATGATTTACTATAAATATCAAGTCCATGTACAATTATATTAGACACTTGTTATTATTAACTTATTAATAATTTATAAATAATTATTAATTCATATTTACAAAAATATAATTTTACAACAAATATTCTGAACATGAGGTGTTTTTTCTTTTCAAAATTCATGAAGCAGACTCGACTTAACACCCTGGCGGGCCATTTTTGGCCCACAAACCATATGTTTGACACCCCTGGGGCCATGGTGGGGCCATGGGAGCCAGACACAGACAGGTATCGCTGTCTGTTGGTAAAGAGAATTCAGGTCAGGTTGTATTAGTGATATGAGCTTGAAAGTAAAGTCAAGAATGAAAGAATGAAGTCACGCTGTAGACATGCTGACTGCACACCAAACACACATCAGTAAGCAGGCGAAACAGTTGCTGGATGCATCGTTTTATCTTTGTCTTTGCAAGTCAGACACCTGCAACAGCAGCCTTGAAATGATGTCCTTGACATCAGTCAACAGGAAGACAGAGTAGCACAGTAAAAAGTGGTGGTGCTCATGCACCACAGACACAAAGGCTTACTTTGGCACTTTTTCTTTCTTCATCAATAAAGTAGAATCCCTACATACGTATGGGAAACATCCTGCCGCAGCTGAACTACTTCTAAAACTTTCTTGCCCACTCAAAGAAATTTCAGTGTTACAGACAAAATATGATAAAGATGCTACTTACAATCTCACTCACCAAATGACATGAAATATATCTATTGTTATAACATAGCTGCACAGGTCAGTGGAAAGGCTCACTTAAAAACAGCTCTAGAGTGCAATAAAAAAATGTAGTGCACCACAGAATAGGACTTTGTTTTTCTTTATCTGAGCATTAATTTAAGTTACACATAACTTAATGACAAACGTAAGTCAATAAACGCAGACGGAAGGTCAGTAACACGAAAGCCTAATGGAGCAATAAAAAGCTGCAAGATTGCAAAACGCAGGGCCTTATATATATTACATCACGATGTAATTACTTCGGGGGAAATTGTATTCAGTCAGAGAAACATAATATATTTTTTAACTATGATCGGTCATCACGCCCTTACGTCGGGATGACAGGATACTCTCATCAGCTTATTCTTTCCTTTGGCAGGAGTCCATTATCGAAAGTCCTGCGCCTCCTCTGGAGCTTGCCTCATTGCGTCCTCTGGCTATCAGCAGTTCTGCACAGGCAGGCTGAACTCAGTCTGCATCACCTGCTGCAACACACCGCTCTGCAACGGCCTGAAAAAGAAGCGCCCTGCCTTCTCTTCATCGCCGTCACTGTTCCAAAAATTGAACAATAGTCTTCATTTTCTCATGACCACTTCCCTGCTTCCCATGATGCTTTTGACCTGAACGCAGACCATTCAGTATATGCCCAATTTTGTAATAGTTGGTATTGAACCTGTTCTAGTTCTATGTTTTCTGTCTGATCAGACTATTGTAGAGCAGCCGTCCCCAACCTTTTTTTTGGTCGGCCAGTATCAGCTACGTTACTGCGGACCGGTAATACCGTGCCATCGTTGAAGGATCGAACATTTTAGACTTTATTCTGTTAGTATCAGGGTCAGAATGATCTGTTGTTTTGAAACATTGTCAGATTATCTTTGAATGAAAAAAGTAAAGGGATATGACCTGGTACCAAATGACCTATGGACCAGCACCGGTCCATGGACCAGGAGTTGGTGACCCCAGTTGTAGAGAACCTATTGCAAATCCAATCCAAACTAGAACCATAGTATAGTTTCAACTCTGTGTACTTGATGCTAAGCTAACAGCCTGGTAACACTCTCTATACAGTATTAATTAAGCGCTGCATCTTTCTGATAGACATTTTGGAGATCCATAAAGAAACTGCTTTAATAAAATGTCTCTCTGTTCATCAAAGGGAGGATTAGATATGCAACAGACACTTCAAATCTCACAGGGACCCACAAGAAATCGAAATTTCACACAAAAGTTCATATTTCTGGACATATGGTCCTAGGTTCGCGGTATAAGGAACAGTTTAAACATTACATCAACAGACGTGTATCGCTGGGTATTTACAATATTTTCTTGTTTTTCCTTGTTTTTTTTAAAGTATCCACTGATTACTTTAAATGTGTTTGCCACAGATTTGTTCTGGGTCTGGAATCTTTGAACATTGTTGTGAAATACGTGACAGTACACAGAAACCATCGTGGCTTTTTACCTTCTCTGCATGATTCAAAGCCCATGTATCTAAGCTATCAACAACGCTGCCACAGGCAATGACACTGCAGAAGTTGAGACGAGAAACAAGCCGGGCTTTATCTATCCTCCACTGCTGGAGGAAGACTGGAAGACCTTTCTGCCTCCGAGGCATCTATTACCTATGACTTATAAATACTGTGAAGGTTTTATGGATGTTACAGGGTATAAAAAGTACTGATGGAAAATATTGTAGAGGTCACTATTTTGGGGCTTTTATACGGGTCTGACATTGACGTTGTTGCCGTTACTTAAACTCCATGATATTTGTACTTGATGAATAGAACAAATGTACTGACAATGTTTACATTGAGCTTTGAGACATATTATCATTGTACTATATATTCCCGCTGACATACTCCTAGTAGTTTTTACATATTTCATAGGATACAGCTGCAGCCCCTTTTCCTTTTTAACACATTCTGAGAAAAGAAAACCCAAATGTGTGTGGCTTGTACTCCATCACTGCTGATATAGATAAACATGGAGAGAGATTTAGGTTTATTTATTCCTGAAGATATAAAGCAAATTAAAATCAAGTGTTTTTTTCACACTCAACATTTAATAATTAAATATTACAATTATAAATGTATTAAAGTACAATATAAAAAATAAATTGGACAGTGATAATTAGATCAGTTGTCCTCGGCACGTGTAACTTTACCCTTCGATGTGCAGTTTTTACACATTACTTAGTGACATTAGCTCCACTTTGCTCACCTTTACTGAAGATCACACACAGCCCACCTTTGACACTTCTATTGAGGTTCATGCGTGGTCATGCTCTCAGTGCTGACTGCACACAGGTCCTCCGTGGGGCCCGTTGTCAAATGTACCCCTGCCATCCTTTTATCCAAGCAGCTGGATCAAGTACATGGGCTTTTAGAGCAGCCAGGTGTAGGTGAGACCCCCGTTGGCCAACTGTGCTCATGTACTTTGTCTTCATATTTTCTCACCGTTGATCGAGCACATTCTCGCAGAAGTCGATGTTGTAGGATGTGACTGTGGCTGGTTTAGCCGTTTCTCTACAGCCACAGCTGTCAGGCCATCTTTGATTTTCTCACACATGACATATGGGCTTGAGAATATTAACCAAACTACTGTTTTTGACATGTTTTTTTTTAAATACTTCAAAGAGCAAGAAAATGGTTGATATAACTAGAAATTGTACTTTTGACTGTTTCCCACATTTAACATATTTGCCTTTGAAAACACAAAGGTCTTCACATTTTTCATTTGCATTTTCAAATAACAATTTAACCAAACACATTTTAAGATATAGCTTTATTTATGTGTCCTGCGGTGATTTATTTTTTAAATATTTGTTTAGAAACTAAAAATGATTGATCGTAATAAATATATATATATATATACTGGGAAATAACTGGGTTTCCGTGGTAGCAAACAAGCATATTTTTGTGTTAAGGCACTGATGGATGATGTGATAAATAATTATGGGGTTTTGCTGTACAGACTGGGAATGTTGTGCTGGAATGTGATGGAAATAAATGTTGAGTAAATGAAAATTTGAAGTGTTGTGAATGGATGGATTTTATGTTTTCAATCTGTAGCAAGAGCAAGAGAGAGAGAGAGAGAGAGGTTCCTGCAAAAAGCTCATTCAACTTGTTCCCCTGAAAAATGTCCATTAACATGCAGTTAAACTGCACTACAGCCAGGTTAGCTTTTTGACATTCACACACTGTAAAGCTGACTTTATGTCACTGATCCATCAGGGTGGGTTGTAATGATTACAACACCATAACATTCTGTTAAATATACACTTGTCAAACATTTGTTAAAACATGATCAGCATGTTTAACTAGTCTGTAACAGTTGCTGGACATCATTTTGATCACTATAGTTTCTCACAAGATAAATTAAAGATTAAAAATCTTTTTAAGTACTAATAGTTTGTTTGCATATCATTTTAAATTGTTTGTTTGTGTTTAACATGCACATGTATCATCAGCTTGACCAAATCAACATGTATCAGGTTTTCATTGGTCTTTTATTGCCTTGGGAAAACAACATGAGCAGAACCATTTTAATAACAGCTAATAGTGCTGTGGCTGCCTCTGACAATCTGCTGCTTTGTTTGTGCCTAATGTACTGCCATGATTATGAATAACTGTCCAATGTATGTTATGTCATTAAGAAGAAAAAAAAAGGGTGTGTGTGTGTGTGTTTGTCGTGCAGCAGAATAACATCCAGCAGCAGTGTTGAGGGTGCCAGAATGACAGAGCATCATTAAGGCCACAAACAGAGTAGGAGGAGGTCTCGACTCTAACTCTCCCAAGGTTAAGAAACTGCAAAAACAGGAGATTATTAAAAATAATAAGGCCCAGCCCTGTCTCTCACTAATGATGTGAATATGTGTGCTCTCTGTCACTTGTGTTGGAACTGCAGCAGATCACTCATCTGCTGCAGCTCAAGTCAGTAACTTCCTCTCAGGTCAAGGGAATTAGTGTAGTAGTTTGGTTGTTTGGGGCTTCATTCATTCAGTCATTGATTATTAGATGAAGATTTTCTGGACTTTTCTTAATTTGCACTTTTTTGTTACTTTTATATTTAAGCAGAAATGAACAGTATTACTGTATACTGCATATACTGCAACAAAATCAAAAATTAGTTGGATGTATGGCTGACCAGTAACATCAACCAGGTACAGGTATTTTTATATAGAGAGCGCAGACAGAAGCTGAAAGAAAAACTGCTTAGTTGTCTCAGGCCATACCTTGACCAGACAACAGCTCTAATGCATCAGCAAGGTCTGTTTGAAACACATATTTCAAAGTCAACTAAGGTTTCAATTTGTGCTTTAACAGCTTTTTGAAGAAGGACAAAGTAATAAGAAACACTGAGAGCTGAAGATACAGTTTTTAGACAGGGAAACTAAATATAGCAGACAAAGGAAGATGACGATGAAGAGCATTATTTATTTACTGCAAACAATTTATCGTCCTATGTCAACGCAACAATGACAGGCAAAACAATTACGTAATGTTCCACTAGGCGGCAGCAGATGGCTATAAAAACAAAAACATGAAGCTCATTGTATTTTAGTACATGCACTTTATGGCGTGTCGTCTTGATATTTTCCATCTGTAAAACATATGCTGTGGGTCAAGATGGTTGTAATACTTACAAGATGGACGCAAGGATGAGGAATTCAACCATATATGAAAATGTACTACACAGAAGAACTGGAATGCAGTAAAATAGCAGTAAGTTACAATTTATTCTCTGTATCACGCAGTTTTTGTTTCAACATAAACTGTTAGGTAGTAATTAGTTATTCTTTTGAGTTTTGTGTAAATAATTGTCTCCTAAGTTTGTAAAACTTTGTGCCCTTGTTCAATGTTCTTGTGACCAATGCTAACAGGCTAACTTGGTTAACACGTCTGCAGTATCAATCACCATTATCGCAGGTGAATATTGCATTTATATCAATACAGTTTAAAAAACTGTCTCTTTAAAGAGAATTACTTAAAGTAGTTACAGTGGAGCTGGAGGTGGCAGAGTTAAATATGCTAAGATTCTCTTTAGGAGTGACAAGAATGGACAGGATCAGGAATGAGGTCATTAGAGGGACAACACAGACAGGAAGGTTTGGAGAAAAAGCTAGAGAAGCCAGATTGAGATGGTTTGGACATGTGCAGAAGAAGGACAGTGGATACATTGGTAGAAGAATGTTAGAGATGGAGCTACCAGGTAGGAGAAAGAGAGGAAGGACAAAGAGGAGATATATGGATGCAGTGAGGGAGGACATGCAGATAGTTGGAGTCAGAGTAGAAGATACAGAGAACAGGGACAGATGGAAATCAATGATTTGCTGTGGCAACCCCTGAAAAAGGGACAAAGCCGAAAGAAAAAGAAGACTCAGTGCAGGGTTGGTGTTACGGTTGTCTGGGTTGGTGCTGGACACCAGTGGACCAGTGTAGCGTTAGCTCTGGCCTTCGTGTATTCATGGTTCTTTCAGGTGGTTGAATAAGTTAGCCGTGTTGCCCTGCGGTTGTTACCCTGATGCCCTGCGAGGCAGACACAGTTCTCTTTGTGTATCATTTATTTTTCTCACGTTATTCCATCTGAATCTAAGAAACCTCCAGACAGAAGATAGTAATCCATGACGAGGTACTAGCGCCTCCTCTCTTCCAATGCTGCGATACTGCCACCTTCTGCTCCCTACATTACCTCTCACCCTCACATTAGGTAGGGCCCGCTCACTTTCTATTTAGGCAGGTTCTGCACGCCCCCTGGTGGTTGGCTGTCTATTTCTATGAGAAAATCTTAAAGTCATATTCTGCAGAGCCTGTGATGATAACGACACATTGTGCTGGACAATATATTGTTCCATAAAATATTTCCAATTAACCATAATGTTGTCAACATTATTTTGAGTCTTAACCACGAATATAAACATATATATATATATATAAGGCATATGT
>NC_024320.1:6301051-6324083 GCF_000523025.1 Cynoglossus semilaevis
AGTCGATTTTGTAGGATGTGACTGTGGCTGGTTTAGCCGTTTCTCTACAGCCACAGCTGTCAGGCCATCTTTGATTTTCTCACACATGACATATGGGCTTGAGAATATTAACCAAACTACTGTTTTTGACATGTTTTTTTTTAAATACTTCAAAGAGCAAGAAAATGGTTGATATAACTAGAAATTGTACTTTTGACTGTTTCCCACATTTAACATATTTGCCTTTGAAAACACAAAGGTCTTCACATTTTTCATTTGCATTTTCAAATAACAATTTAACCAAACACATTTTAAGATATAGCTTTATTTATGTGTCCTGCGGTGATTTATTTTTTAAATATTTGTTTAGAAACTAAAAATGATTGATCGTAATAAATATATATATATATATACTGGGAAATAACTGGGTTTCCGTGGTAGCAAACAAGCATATTTTTGTGTTAAGGCACTGATGGATGATGTGATAAATAATTATGGGGTTTTGCTGTACAGACTGGGAATGTTGTGCTGGAATGTGATGGAAATAAATGTTGAGTAAATGAAAATTTGAAGTGTTGTGAATGGATGGATTTTATGTTTTCAATCTGTAGCAAGAGCAAGAGAGAGAGAGAGAGAGAGGTTCCTGCAAAAAGCTCATTCAACTTGTTCCCCTGAAAAATGTCCATCAGGGTGGGTTGTAATGATTACAACACCATAACATTCTGTTAAATATACACTTGTCAAACATTTGTTAAAACATGATCAGCATGTTTAACTAGTCTGTAACAGTTGCTGGACATCATTTTGATCACTATAGTTTCTCACAAGATAAATTAAAGATTAAAAATCTTTTTAAGTACTAATAGTTTGTTTGCATACCATTTTAAATTGTTTGTTTGTGTTTAACATGCACATGTATCATCAGCTTGACCAAATCAACATGTATCAGGTTTTCATTGGTCTTTTATTGCCTTGGGAAAACAACATGAGCAGAACCATTTTAATAACAGCTAATAGTGCTGTGGCTGCCTCTGACAATCTGCTGCTTTGTTTGTGCCTAATGTACTGCCATGATTATGAATAACTGTCCAATGTATGTTATGTCATTAAGAAGAAAAAAAAAGGGTGTGTGTGTGTGTGTGTTTGTCGTGCAGCAGAATAACATCCAGCAGCAGTGTTGAGGGTGCCAGAATGACAGAGCATCATTAAGGCCACAAACAGAGTAGGAGGAGGTCTCGACTCTAACTCTCCCAAGGTTAAGAAACTGCAAAAACAGGAGATTATTAAAAATAATAAGGCCCAGCCCTGTCTCTCACTAATGATGTGAATATGTGTGCTCTCTGTCACCTGTGTTGGAACTGCAGCAGATCACTCATCTGCTGCAGCTCAAGTCAGTAACTTCCTCTCAGGTCAAGGGAATTAGTGTAGTAGTTTGGTTGTTTGGGGCTTCATTCATTCAGTCATTGATTATTAGATGAAGATTTTCTGGACTTTTCTTAATTTGCACTTTTTTGTTACTTTTATATTTAAGCAGAAATGAACAGTATTACTGTATACTGCATATACTGCAACAAAATCAAAAATTAGTTGGATGTATGGCTGACCAGTAACATCAACCAGGTACAGGTATTTTTATATAGAGAGCGCAGACAGAAGCTGAAAGAAAAACTGCTTAGTTGTCTCAGGCCATACCTTGACCAGACAACAGCTCTAATGCATCAGCAAGGTCTGTTTGAAACACATATTTCAAAGTCAACTAAGGTTTCAATTTGTGCTTTAACAGCTTTTTGAAGAAGGACAAAGTAATAAGAAACACTGAGAGCTGAAGATACAGTTTTTAGACAGGGAAACTAAATATAGCAGACAAAGGAAGATGACGATGAAGAGCATTATTTATTTACTGCAAACAATTTATCGTCCTATGTCAACGCAACAATGACAGGCAAAACAATTACGTAATGTTCCACTAGGCGGCAGCAGATGGCTATAAAAACAAAAACATGAAGCTCATTGTATTTTAGTACATGCACTTTATGGCGTGTCGTCTTGATATTTTCCATCTGTAAAACATATGCTGTGGGTCAAGATGGTTGTAATACTTACAAGATGGACGCAAGGATGAGGAATTCAACCATATATGAAAATGTACTACACAGAAGAACTGGAATGCAGTAAAATAGCAGTAAGTTACAATTTATTCTCTGTATCACGCAGTTTTTGTTTCAACATAAACTGTTAGGTAGTAATTAGTTATTCTTTTGAGTTTTGTGTAAATAATTGTCTCCTAAGTTTGTAAAACTTTGTGCCCTTGTTCAATGTTCTTGTGACCAATGCTAACAGGCTAACTTGGTTAACACGTCTGCAGTATCAATCACCATTATCGCAGGTGAATATTGCATTTATATCAATACAGTTTAAAAAACTGTCTCTTTAAAGAGAATTACTTAAAGTAGTTACAGTGGAGCTGGAGGTGGCAGAGTTAAATACGCTAAGATTCTCTTTAGGAGTGACAAGAATGGACAGGATCAGGAATGAGGTCATTAGAGGGACAACACAGACAGGAAGGTTTGGAGAAAAAGCTAGAGAAGCCAGATTGAGATGGTTTGGACATTGGTAGAAGAATGGGATGGAGCTACCAGGTAGGAGACAAAGAGGAGATGTATGGATGCAGTGAGGGAGGACATGCAGATAGTTGGAGTCAGAGTAGAAGATACAGAGAACAGGGAGAGATGGAGAACGATGATTCGCTGTGGCAACCCCTGAAAAAGGGACAAGCTGAAAGAAAAAGAAGAAGACTTAAAGTAGTTATGTAAATGCGTTTATAAATGGGTTAAAAATATACAACAGGGTTTCAGCAGATATAATGGTATATGAAGTGTATTATATCCAACACCAGTATGTATAACACTAACGTGGGTTTGTGAAACAGGTTTCCATAGAAATCTCTAGTAAATCCAAATAGTTTGTGTTACCAGTGCTGTAGTCTTGTAGTACCAGAGATTAGTCTTGAGACTGAGTCTTAGATACATGGTTTCTCCATAAAGAGCTTCTATGAATTGTTGTGTTGTCATAAAGAAAGCCAGGACAGCACAACTGTATGAGCAGAAGAGCTAAGGGCTACTCTGTAATACTCTGTGTGATGAAGACACTCTTGTGTGATTGATGAGTGTGCCTGGGGACAAAAGAACAACGTTCTCATGCCCTGGGTTTGGCTCTCATGTCGTAAAATCTAGAAAAACATTCAAAGCCTAAAGTTATCTCCTGCTTCTCCTGCTCATATATTGTCTTCATCGGTGACCCTCCATGTAGTTATAGTTGTAATGCAGCATTTAGTTTGTTAGTACTTTGAAGGAAAACTAAGATGAATAAATGGCAGAATTCCAAAAAAAGTAGGTCATTTACATATGAAAGTTACAAATCTTCAGATTTCTAGTAATTTAAGTATTTTGATTTTTTTTATTATTATTAATTTTACATTAAAATTCATTGTTGTTATGCTTTCTTTTTTCCACTGTAGTCATCATGTGACTGCATGTTCAGCACAAATTCATATGCTATGACCCAACTAATCAATACACAAATTGTTATTTACTGTACAGACACTGCACGAGCTTAAACGCCCAGCATGCCTTTGTGGAGGGTTCAAGTTCCCTAGAGCTGCCCAGCAGGGTAAACCTGCTTCACGGACTGTAGATCACTTAGTTTGTCTACAGCTGTCAAACTGACTGACACCTTTACCAGATGGATTACGAGGGACTGTAGACCATTAAGATACAGGGGTTTGAGTTGTACTTCTGCATATTTTCTTGGCACTTTAGTCATTAAGACATGTTCAGACATGTTAACAACACACATACTTCTACCTGTTGTAAACCTCTGTTACAGCAAAACACATAAAAGTATTTTTTTGGCCACATTTAGGAATGTTGATATTATCTTGATAAATCAAGCTAATCACGAGTTATTTTGTGTGTTTATTTATCAGTTTTAAGAAGGCCTGAGCTGTTTAAGATTAATTTCTGTCACATTGACACAGATGTGAAACAGTTTTTCTTCATTTTTTATTGGTTTTCTTTCTTTCTAATTTGTAACATGTCATTTCCCCGTCTTAGATCTGTTTAATTAAATATATATTTTTTCGCAATGTAATTTTATTCTCCTCTTGAAAATTATTCTCAAAGTTTGTAAAATTTAAAAAGTACTGTTTTTCCTACTAATGATTTTATTATTTACTTCATTTAATTTCTTCTTAGATCATCGTTTATCGGAGAAACGTTTATTAAAAGCTGCGTCATCTCTTACAGGGCTGCAGTAACAGGCCTTGCCCACGCAGGGGCGTCATGGAACCGCCTAAGCTGCTGACTCTGCACAAGAAGAAAATTCTTACTGAATCCGGAAGCTGTTCTGAAACCACCGATAGTGCCGTTCATTCAAGCAGCTTCGGAGTTTAACCGCCTATATCTCCGTATTCTGGGTGACTTATATATGTATATACGTATAGGTTTTCGAACGTCAACGAAAGCAAAGCGAGCATGGCTGGTCGACTGCCGGCCTGTGTTGTTGACTGTGGCACAGGGTAAGAAAATGCTCGTTAGCCATAGCTTGGCTGTGCTATTTCATTGACCATCTAAACGGCTGTCAAACTTGAGCTAACGCCCTGCTTCTGCTTTGGCGACTACGGGCGGTAGTGTTATTTCTTCGGCATTTTCCTTCTTTTTGATAAGTATTTTATCACTTGAAGGTACAGTCAATGTGTCGGACAAGCATTTCCGAGTACCGAACGGATTTAACTCGTTATTATTTCAATCCTAAATAGTGCTTTATCACTGCAATTGTCTAGCTACTGACGCTAACGATACTTCCTGTTCTTGCGTCTGTGAAACCAATATTATTCCGGCGAATTTGACTAGCTGTTGTGTTCTTTTTACTTAACTTTGGTCTTTTTTACCTTTTTGCAGGTACACAAAACTTGGCTATGCAGGAAACACAGAACCGCAGTTTATCATACCTTCTTGTAAGTACAGTTTGCATTTGCTGTGTAGATTTATTGCACGCCTAAAGTTGAATACATCTTTGATGGTGTAAGAGTTTTTTTCAGTAAAATGAATGAACAGGGATTGACTAGATGTGTAGTTGATCTGCTGAATTGTCACAAAGTATCACAAGCAAAGGTGTGTTTGTTTTTTATTTGTGATACCAATATATAGGTAGATTTACACATGTTTTTGATTGTCTTCAGGCATTGCAATCAAGGAATCCGCCAAGGTCGGGGATCAGGCTCAGCGCCGGATGATGAAGGGTGTTGATGACTTGGACTTTTTTATTGGGGACGAAGCCATTGACAAACCGTCATATGCAACAAAGGTAGACACTAAAAGTATAATTGTTGTCAATATGTGTTTTTTATGGATGAATCTATCTTAAAACCCTGCAGGGAGTTGATGATTGTTTTGGTTTCTCTTTATCCCCATAGTGGCCCATTCGTCATGGCATAGTGGAGGACTGGGACCTAATGGAAAGATTTATGGAGCAGATTATCTTCAAGTATCTGCGGGCAGAACCTGAAGACCATTACTTTCTTTTGGTAAGACTAGTCAAAAACTAAGACATAAAAACTCACAAATGTACCAAGAGTTAACTCATGCTAAAGTTAGTTGGGACTCATTAAATTGGTCTTTTTGTGCACCTTCAGACAGAGCCTCCTCTCAACACACCAGAAAACAGAGAGTACACAGCAGAGATTATGTTTGAGTCATTCAATGTCCCAGGTCTTTACATCGCTGTTCAGGTACGTTTGATTCTGACACTAGATACCAAGTCTTTAGCAAAGTATGTTTGAGTTTTTTTATTGTTTTTGATAACATTTGTATAGTGTGCCAAATTGAAATAAAAAAAAGTTTTTATTTGCACATACGTCAATGTGATGACTTCCTTTTGTCTCACTCAGTTTAAAACAGGAAACTAGTTTATTTAAGGACAGATTTTTTTAGCACATTTTTGTAAATAAATTGTGTACTGCTTGTATTAGGCTGTACTGGCACTAGCTGCCTCCTGGACATCACGGCAGGTTGGAGAACGGACACTCACAGGAACTGTAATTGACAGTGGGGATGGAGTCACACATGTCATTCCAGTGGTAGGCCTGGGTTATTTTCCACTAATGTTTTCTTTTTGTCACTTCCTTGCCAATTCTGTACCTTTAACTTATGCATAATTATGTCCTAGGCTGAAGGCTATGTCATTGGCAGCTGCATCAAACACATCCCCATTGCTGGTCGGGACATTACATATTTTACCCAACAGCTGCTGAGGGAACGTGAAGTGGGGATACCACCAGAGCAGTCTTTGGAAACAGCTAAAGCTGTCAAGGTCAGACACCTCTGCTTAATGTAGTTTTATGTGTCAAATACCATGTGTAAAAGTACAACAAGAACAAAGTGCTATTGAAATATGTATTCATTTTTTTTGTAAAACTGAAATGGTATCATTTGTGATATGAAATCTTCAGAATGATGTGAGAACTTAAGGGGGATTATGGCTTTAAAATCAAGTTAATTTGGCTTTGGGTTTTTTTTTTGACCCAAACATTTTAAAGATCATTTTACACACAGACCAACACTGTGGTCTGCATGCACACACTGTGATTTAAATATTTTTTTTCTGAAAGTTTAAAATCTTATGCATTTGAATTATGGATAAAAGCTTTGTTTCAGACTACTGTATGTCACATAGCAGAAGTGAAACATCGTCCACACCACATCTGACATGCAGGCACTTTTGCAACATGTCCCTAATTTTACAAAGTATTTACAGATGGTATGTTCTGTTTTAAGGAACGTTTCAGCTACGTCTGCCCCGACCTTGTGAAAGAGTTTAATAAGTACGACACAGATGGCTCCAAGTGGATCAAACAGTACACAGGCATTAATGCCATCTCCAAGAAGCCATTTACCATCGATGTTGGCTACGAGCGCTTTCTGGGGCCTGAGATCTTCTTCCATCCTGAGGTTGAACAAAATTCATACATATTTTGTGTGAGAGGTTTTGTTTTTTGTTAAATCTTTCCATTGTTGTAAATGTTCTTTGTCTCTTTAGTTTGCTAACCCAGATTTCACCCAGCCAATCTCAGAGGTAGTGGATGAAGTCATTCAGAACTGTCCCATTGATGTCAGACGTCCACTGTACAAGGTACAGAAAAAAAAAAAGAAAATCCCTGCGACTCAACAAAAAGCAGCACAAAACACACAGAATACAAGTGTGTGTTAGTGCTTACTTTGTGTTTCTGCCACAGAACGTCGTGCTCTCTGGAGGCTCCACCATGTTCAGGGACTTTGGAAGACGGCTGCAAAGAGACCTCAAAAGATCTGTGGATGCTCGGCTCAAGATAAGCGAAGAGCTCAGTGGCGGCAAGTTAAAGGTGACACATTATGTTTTTGTAATCGTAACTAACACCTGTTTTTTAAAAAAAGATTGTTGCGAATACTTTTAGAAAATTGTCTGATCATTGTTTATGCAATGGATTCAAATCAAGCCCAAACAAAACCCTTCAAACACAGCTTGCCTTGAAAGGTTGTGTTAGCTTAAGTTTATTTTATTATTTTGAAATAAAAAGCTTGTCTTCAACGTGTGGATCTATCTGTCTGCAGCCCAAGCCCATTGATGTGCAAGTAATCACTCATCACATGCAGAGATATGCTGTTTGGTTTGGAGGATCAATGCTGGCATCTACTGTAAGTACTAGAATCACACTGTTAACTTCTTTAATATGGCAGAAATATAAAGAAATAGTTTGTGGTACCAACCTTTTTGGCATGTTTTGCAGACCTTTGTCTTGTAGTATTTTATGTTGAAGTCATTGAATTTCTTTCTCTCTACAGCCTGAATTTTACCAGGTGTGCCACACTAAAAAAGATTACGAAGAGATTGGGCCAAGCATCTGCCGCCACAACCCCGTGTTTGGAGTCATGTCTTAGATGGACGCAAATGCATGAAGCACCACAAGACCTCACATGCCGAGGGAAAGTCCCAGGAGCCTTTGCACAGATGCTCTCTTCAGTAAATTTGAGTGACATTGGAGCCAGCAGACTGCCATAAAATGGGCAATATCCTCACAGATAAGAGAAAAGAGGCAACGCTACCCAAAGGTTCCACATTATTTGTTTACTACAAGTGGGTAAAACGATGTTATAAATCTTTAATTTTGGCTGCCTCGTTTATGTACTTATCCTCACAGGGTTCTAATGTGTAATTAATCAACATAATGTATTGTCTGAACTCTAATAATGAAAACATGGGTGATTATAAAAAGTTTGTGTATCCCCGCCACTTTCACAATCATCAACATCCTAAATAAGGTAACAAAATGAAATTTAAAAGAAAAAATCCATTCCATCAATTCCTCTTTTTGTTTTATTATTTTGGTTCTATTTCCTCTTTTAAATGTTATCCAGTATCGTTAAGAAAAATGTAATTGAATTAAGATGAAAAAGTAATTCTTTTCTGTTTCAATTAGAACATGTCTCTTTTATACTGCTTTTCTTTTGCCTTTATATCTGCATTAACACTGTCTTCAACAACATGCTCAAAACATTAGGAATAAGAACATTGCATAAATATTAATGTGTGGTTTTAAAAGACTGTTGGTCGACCATCACTGTTGCTTAGATCTCAGTTTTACTGTATGGCCTTGTTCTGTACCAAATCTGTAATCCAATTCTGGCATACCAATAAATGCCAAGGACATATTTCTAAAGCTGTAAGTTAATTTTCTAAGTCGTACTTTAAGTATCTCTGGGGTTGAAGGCTGTATATCTTCAGGACCAACACATTACATAAAAAATATTTTCATTCAAATATGTACTCAGTGCCTTTGATTGGTCAGTGTCCACTTTTTTTGTAAATCTTAACAATCTGGAGCAGGGCAGAATTTGAACTGTATTTTTAACTTAAAATCAAGCTGGATGTTGAAGTCTAACAGAATTAAGATACAAAGGACTGAGAAGCAGAAGTCACAGAGTCGCAGTTCAAGACATGTCTCCTCATGCAGTGTGGAGCTTCTCTTCCCCTGCCTGGTTTTATGGAACTGTAGAGTCTGTGCTAACACTGAGATAGTCCTAAACTGAGGACCTCCTGTGTAAGGTTGCCCATAACCACCTGGCTGAAGTGAGTTGTGTCTACTGTACCTGGTCGACAGAAAATCCTAAAACAAACCCCGTTGGCATTTTCTTTTTAGAGTATGTAGGTATTACAAAACCTAGTAATAGAATGTGCACAATCAAACCAAACGAAGGGAGTAAAAAAGCTATAAAGTCCAGAAATGTTAGCAAAGATTGAATAAAAGAGTTAAAAATGAGTCAAAATCAATTTAATAACAATGTAATAAAAAATAGTTAAAAACATCTATTATGGGATGGCTAAAGGATAGCACACAGCCTGACACACTGTGACTCGCCAAGATTGTAGGGATTTGAAGTTGGAAGGCTAATGAATCTTTTTATTTTTTACAAATATAATAATAATAATAATACATTTAATATATTTTAAATGTTTTAACAAAACATTTAAATTTAATTTACCATTACTTGAAAATGGTGTAGAATAATGTTTTAAAAAAATGTTTTTACCATTACTTGAAAATGGTGTAGAATGAATCACTTTGGGGTTAGCTCACTATAAGAGGATTTTAATTAAATTAAACATATTCTATTGTGATCAAACTTCGACGCTCTGGTTTGGAGAACAGGGAAGCCTGGCAGTGTGCACAAATCTGAACCACAACTAGAGGGCAGTGTTGCCCTAGGACAACGATTAGTGTGGCGGCTAATCAACTTATACCACATCATTACAATGAAATAAAATACAAGGCGGCTTCTTCCTAACCGGCAGGGGATGTTGTAACTGATAATTAATTTTAATTTTCTTTGATTCAGTGTAGCAAATATAATATTTAGGGAGGTAGCAGCGGAAACATGCAGTCACACTTAGATAATTGAAAAAGGCAAGCGGATGTGAGATTTGAGATTAGAAAGTTAAAGGTGGGATGACAGGTGAGGCTTTTAATATTCCTACATGTCTGACACTTCTACACCCTTTCAATAACTTAATCTCCGCTGTGAACTTGGTGGGGGTAATTACACCCGAGCACAATACATTCACTTAGCATTAGTATTGTTACTGTTGAAAAACCTCAACGGCTAAATGAACTAAAAACAAAATAATGGAGGATTTTGTGATGCACTGACTGGATTCTTGCTATTGTCACATGGATAATATCTAGATCTAAAACAAAAACACTATTTTCAGTCTTTGAACTGTATGGGAAATAATATTTTGGGAGGTAGTTTTGTTTGGATAATTTAGTCAGTGTTGATTCACATACACTTACTGTCATTTAAAAAAAAAGATAAAGAAATAATATAGTATTTGAGTAAAATCAGATGCATGCTGAAACTTTTCTCCACCACTTCCCTCAGACCTCCCCCTGTCAGCGCCCCTTGTTGGTACACTCTGCTCTACCTCCACGTTCCCCACAGGCCCACCCTGGGGGCACAATTAATCGGGCCTTTGTTTATCCAAGGAGAAGAAATTAGCCTCCTCTCCTAAACCAAGACCTTCTAACCTCCACCAGGACCCCAGGCTGCCTCCCTGACGACTCTGACCTCCTCTGACTTCCATCTCCACTCCCTGTCTTTTCCATATATATAAGCCTGAGCTCTTTAGTGCCCTGCTCAACTGCCATGTGGCGTCGCAGTGAAGCTTTTAACATCTATATTAAAAATTCAATCCCCCACATGCTCCGGTGTACCCCCTCTTCCCCAACCCTGTTCCCATGCACACTCCTGAGAGGCTGCTGGTGATCATATACTGTACAGGGCAGCTGTGTCCTCATGTGCCATTTATTGTTTCCTTAGGGCTGTGATAGGAAAAGCAATGGCGTTTTTATATAAGTACAAAGCTAACGTCTGATTGGCTATTTCCCAGGAGAAGCCGTTCTAAAGTGAATATTATTACCTGAGCAGAATCTCATGTTCAAGAAGTGCTTCACTTCACCTCAGTCAGTATTTACCTTTACTTTTATTGTCTGTCAGCGTGCTCTTTGACTTATGTCTTCCAGGACAGGAAGACATTTCTGAGGACATAACATCACAAACGGCTCCAGCAACATAAGACAGAATGTTTCTTTTTTCTAAATGATTTAAATTGGCAGGTAAGTAGTGTTAGTTTGTGTTGTTAAATATTATGAAACCAAATTAACTATGCAATCCAAGGGTTCATTTGAAATACTGTATCTATTTTTTTCTTTTCTCTGGTGCATTTTAGTTTTCTTTTACATTCCAATCTGTTAACCCTGTTCTCAGCTTATATGGATACACTTATTGAACTGTTTTTTTTCTAATCCAGGCCCTTGGTTAGAAATGTCCTCTACTCTTGCTCTCACCTGATCACCATGTCAGTCTGCTCCTCTGCAGTGGAAACTTCCATCTCTGCTCAGTCACTGCTGTAGCCACGCCCCCTCATCAGAACAACTGCTCCCACCTGCTCCACCCAGTACATAAACAGCTCCACTCCCTGCACTCCTGTTTAGATCTCCACCATCTTCTCCCATGCTGATGGTCCAGCACTTGTTTCCTGACTGTTTCTCTGATCTGGAGCTGACCTTCAACCTTTGACCTTGTCTCTGCCCTGGTAAACCCACCAACCTTCTCCCCTTACCTGTTGTTTCCTGATCACTGGTCAACCTGTGCTAACTGAAGTCAGTCTGTTTGCTTAAATAAAAGACTGTGTTAAAACCAGACCTGGTCGTGCTGCTGTTGTGTCCTCTCCATACCTGTGACATGCTGTTCTGTTTCAGGAAGCGCCGGTGAAGCAGATGTACGTCGGTGTTTTCTTCAGTAACTGCCAAGTAAAGACAACATTCATTGATGGTGAATTAGAAATATATCAGCGTCTAATTGGTCACAAATATTGAAGCGTCCCGTGGCACAAATGATGACACTGTCACGTTTTTGACTCGAGCCCAGGAGTACAGTCTACTGTGGGCCGCAGCCCACTAAAGAAAGCCAACTCGTAATATTCATCGCAGATCCCTCGTAACTCTCTCACTCTCACTCTGGCTCACTCTTCCACCCATTCATTCATTCAAAAACTGTGACAAGATGATCCTTTTACGTCTGATTTATTTTCTATTATTCTTATAGTTATACTTGATGTATTTTTATTTTTCACAAAAATAGTTATTTGGCAATGTAGGTACTGAAAAAGCAAATATTCTCATTGTTTTTTGGTTTATCAAATAATTTTGTTGGTCGATAACATAATTTCAGATTATATTAAATGTCAACCAAAGATTAACATTAAAAGTAGTATTTGTTTCATGAATTTGTGCTCATGGATGGTGATCGGCCATGTTGTAAACATCGCTGTCCCAGTCGCTGCGTAACTCTTCCATCTATTGCTTTTCCGTTCTCCTGCCTCTATTTATTTCAGTCGACGTTGTGTACGGCCAAGGGAGAAGTACAAAACCGAAGGTTCAATCTTAGTTGCTGTAATCTGTTGTTCTTTTAACTGAAGGAATTATTTGCACTGTAACTGATGTTGGATGTTGATGTGGAAGATGATGCACATAGAGGAGGGATGATGAGGGAGCAGTGGAAGTTGGGGCGGGGGGGGGGGGTAGATTCACAGGTTATATAGGCCTATAGCCCCAGGCCACTGTGTTGTTTAAAATGTAAATCTATTGACTCCTGTGGTGCAGTGGCACACTCTGTTTCACTGATGAAGTTTCAGCATAAAACAGTAAATACATGAATTTCTCAGATTGCTGCCAATTCCTCTCCCTTCATTTGGCATGATGTGTAATCTCCAACAGTTTTTTTTTTTTTCATCATCTGACTTATTTTGAAAAAAATTAATGCATATGTCAGGTTACTATGGAATCCCATCACGGATCCTTTCATGAGGTAACAGGCTTTGGTGTCGGCATTACAGCTATGACCAAATAAACAAGATTAGTCGACTAGTCTAGAAAAAGACGGTTGAACAGGAATAAGAAGATCTTGCTTGACAAATCAGAAATCTATTTCCAACTTTGGTATTAATGAAGATGCTCTTACGTTTTTATCAGTGTGCACACTTGCATTATTCGCTATTAAGTGGTGAAAAAGGGGAGAGAATTTGAACCCTGAAGAGGCGTTCTGTAAATTCTCTAAGGCTGTTAAACCATGTCGCTCCAGAGCACTTTTCCATTTTTGCTTTTTTGGGTGTTAATGTCAGACCAGATGCATTCAATTGAATTGTTTTGTTGAACATTCTCCCTTCACAAACAGGGTTTTCTTTCTTTTTACAGCTGTGTACAGTCTGTCTGCGAAGGTAGATTTCATCTCAACGAGTCAACCCTGAGCTCAAACTAATAGCACTTTAATTTGAATAACTGAATTGAACTGATTATGTTGGAAAGTTAGCCGTACCACAAACTGCCAGGCCACAGTGTGTTATGGTTAGTGCGCCTGCCTTGGAAGCAGAGAGTCTTGGGTTTGATTCCCAGAGGAACCACATGCTTGATCATGTTAATCCTCCTCTGTTAGTCGCTTTGGATGAAAGTGTCTGCTAAATGATTGAAATGTAAATAAATGATCTGCATTTTTTAAAACTGGTTATTTCAGGGCATCATAGTTTGAATGATAATAAAGGTGTCATTTGGAGGTGAGGTGACTGCTGTCCATGAGAGGGAACTTGTTTCACCGATAATCTTAAATGAGCAGAGTTGGAAACTGACTCCAGTGTTCAGGAGAGTTGATGTAGGTGACACAGTCACTGGGACTGGGACTGTGGTGCTCCGTCGCCAAAGTGTTAGGACACACACGTGGAGACTTGAAAATAATGAGACCTGTAAAGGTGTGACAGCCATTTCACACATGGATGACATCTATGATTGTGAAACATATGTTTGTATTAGTGAGTAACACTGACTCACTGCATTTGCCTTTACATGTGTTGGAATGACTCTGAGTGTGTGTGTGTGTGTGTGATAGAAAGATTAGGAGTATAAAGGAGTAAAAGTGTGATTAAAAAAAGAGCCTCAGCGCCCTGTTGACTGCACTCAATCACGTTCCTAATTATACAGTGAGAACACAAGTTGCTCTATGTCCGGAACCACAGTCACAGATTTATCGTAAGGTATCATTTTCATCATCTTCTGTCACCTGCTCACTTCGTCATCCTTGGCTGTGATGGAGATAGAGCAAAGCTAAAAAAAATGGACGTGATAATAAAACCTGAGGTGAAGATCTCTCTGCTCCATGACTGGGCAGCTGTCGTAGCGCCTCCTTTTTACACAAGGTAAAAACCATTCAAGAGGAAGGAGGGTAAAAAAAACAAGGACCCTGGAAGACGATCAACTTTAAGGGAAAGTAGAAAGGCTGAAAGAAGGGGGAAATGTTTCCTACAGAGGGTGATAGCAGCTGAAAGTGGAGGCACATGGGTGAAGGGGGAGGGGGGTGGATGGGGGAGGTTGTGGTGGGCAAAATGAAACCAAATTTTCAGTGGCAATCTCCTTGTTCCTGCTGCAGGTGCTGGGGCCATTTCACTAAAGCAGGGCCAGACGCGAATGTCATTAGTTCCTGAGCCCCAGGTGAATTTGCCACAGTTCCACATGATTAACCTAGATAATTGTGTGTTGATAGCAAGCATGGTCGATGGAATACAATTTTCAGGCCCAGATTCCTAAACAAACAGCTCAGCAGCGGTAGCTGTCTCCGCTTCCAACGGTGAGAGAGTGGAAATGAAAACCACACGACTGGCAGCGTCATCACATTTGATCTGAAAAGGAGGAGGGGAAAGGTGTGTACGTACAAATACAAAATTGGTCCAGGTCGACCAATATCCACCGTTAGAGCGGTGCGTCGGCTGGTGAGTCAGGAATACAGTGGATAGAGAAACCAGGGGAATCGCAGATCTAATCACGACTAATGGTCCTATTATAGTTATTGAGATGCAGTAAAGTGTGTATGGTATAGGCTAAAATACAAGAGAGTAGAGGATGTATCCTTAAAAATACTATAGTGGATAAACAGGAGAAGGGTGTATGGTTCAGGTGGATTATCTTCAGTGTGTGTCGGGAATCAACTGGACTTTCATGAAATTGAAAAGTGTTGCTAGAGCTGGAGGCGATGATCTGCACAGATGGCAGCAGTTTGGATCTATGTCATGAAAAACGACTCAATACAGTACATGTCTTCATATTATATATATATATATATATATATATATGAAGAAAAATGACAGAGATGTAATGGAAACATCCGAGGATGCCATGTGAGGGACCATGGTAGTGAAATAGGAAGTCTCATGCGGCAGAAAAGTATTTAGAGCGGTGCAAGTGCAAGGCTTAGAGACAGTGGTGGGTTATCTGTGCAGTCTGAGTGAGAGACAGGGTTTTAAGTATGGCTTGTGTGACCTCAGAGATGAAGTTTGAGCCCCATATTTCTGGAATGGTAATGGACAGAGTGACTCAGAGATCAGACCGGAGGAAGTACATAACATTGTAATCTTTAATGAAAGGGAAGTAAGAGTCTCAGCGAACCTGGAGAGTTGCCCTGTAGAGGAGAGGGCAGTGGATTAACCCAAGTCTCTGGTGTTAACTATCAAAAGTAACAGACGTGTCCCAAAAAGGTGACGAATGCCATGGATTGACACTCTGAGATAAATGATGTTGGACGTTGAAATTCAAACTGTAAGGAAATAGAACAAAAACCAGATCGAAGATTTTAGAAATACAATCATTGGAAAACCCAAATACTTGGTACCTGGTCACCTTGACATATTCTTCAAACTTTACTCTGAGAGATATTGAAAACAGTAGTCAGACCCTGAAAACACAGTTCCATTTCCAACAATACTTTCAAAGACAGTTTTCACAAGAGGTGAGCACTATGATTTTTATTCTCAGATTATTTGTGCAGCTGTGATTTTCCAAACTACGAAGCCTTCCAAGTGAATTAGTAAAACGCTATGAAAGAGAAGGATGAGCGGGGCAGAAAAAAGGCTGGGGATTTTGTTTCCACCAGTAAAAGTAAGATAAAGCGAGTCAAGGAGCCAGGTATTGAGGGGAGGAGAGAGTGAATGGGGAAGAGCACGATAGAAGTTGGCTAAGAGGAAAGTAAAGAATATAAAAAAGAACCAGAGACAGCCAATCTCCCCTGAGAATTCTGGGAGTTGAACCTGGCAGGAGAATTAGCAATGTACGCACAAAGTAAAAGGGATAATCCTACTTTGACGGGAAGGAGATGAGTGCAGGGAAGCAGTGATCCCTCCTGTGTCCCCGTGATTTTCAGAAGTGTGTGCGCGCACACCTTTGAAACAGGCCCTTACACACACTGACTTCTATGAATGGAATGAGAAAACAGTTGGTTTACATTTTAGTTTCACTTTAGAGCTGCTAATGCTGAATTTGAAGTCGAAAATCCTTCATAGAAATACACTTAAATACATATACTGTCTGTTAATCCTGTATACATAGACCTATAGAGACCCATATATACCTGTTTATCTGTGTATGTATAATATATATAATTAGGGATGTCCGATATCTGCTATGCCGATATTGTCCAAACACTTTCGATTCCCATATCAACCCATACCGATATAGGCCTGGTAATGTTTGCAATGCTGCCATCTAGTGACGCTGTATGTGAGTATGAGATTAATTAAATGAGCTGCAATGCTGCCATCTAGTGACTTTCACTTTAATATACAGCCGTTTTTCCCCAACACTATTTTTAGGACACCCTAAACCCAGGCATTTATTGGGGTTTCATTATCAGAGGAAAAACCAATAACAATTCTTACAGATATTACATAATATGCTAATATTGGGCTGATATTGTCGGACATATATATACAGGTATATATATATATATTTAAGCTGGTAAGTCAAAAGAGCATTATTCCACCTGATCATCACCACTAGAGACAGTGGCTAGAACACCTTGTTACGTGTGAGCAGTTGAAGTGGCTGCTCACTTGTATGACTGACACACGTGCACTTGGCAGGAACTTTTGCAGAAGTGTAGTGTTTGCCACTTTGCACCTGTACAGTACCAATGAGAAGTGTTCAAGCTGAAGATAAGCCCTAGCTGATATCATGTCTCTAATTATCTGCAGGGTTGACTGTGAATTCATCATAAGAAAACCACAGGAGCAGCTAAACTTTTTGAAAGACAAAACTACTACTAATTACCAAAAATTACTAGTTACCAAAAAAAAAAAAAAAAAAATCTTTTGTTGAACTACGGCAGATAAAGATGTGGTGGAGGAACCGTCATGTGATACCCAGCTCCTTCCTCTTGTCAGGGTCAGTGCCGCGTGACTCCAAATCCCATTGAAGGACATTTAACAAGCTCAGTGGTAACCAACAGGACGGAGGCCTCGTGTCACTCCTCCATGTAGAGACTGGCTAAAGGCCAGTGCTCATCTTGCAGGCGGCCATCATGGCCGGCCCATTTGGGGTTTCTAATATGCAGCATGTTATGCATGTTAAGCTAAGCCAGTATAATCCCAAACAGTTGGGAACCCCATCCTGCCATTTCATGCCAAGTATGTCATGTAGCCACTGGAGGAGGAGAGTACTTAGCACGTCCTCCTGTCTGGTACTGACCAGGGGTCACTGCTGAACATCATGACAAAACTTGCATCCTTTTGAACTTGAAAGACAGGTGGCTCTTCTCCGACCACTTTCCCTGTTGCTCTCCACAGGTGGAAAAACTCTAGGCTGATTTTGGTGGAGACCTTGTACACAGATTTGTCAAGAATAAAGCCCACCACTCTTTGGGTTGATTCTCATGCCAAATACAGAGCAGGAACGCTTTTGTTTGTTTTTGCTGCGAGCCGTTAGCTAGCCACGGCTCATCAACAGATTGCTATTCAACCTAATTTATGTGGGGTAACCTTTTGTTAAACGTCCATATGCCTGATATGCCTCCCTTCACATGGACATGTGCTAAGATGCTAACTGAGAACACAGATGGACCAAACTGCTGTAGTCACAGTGGAACATCTGTAGGCTAGTGATAGCATGTATCCAGTTACTCACTGTGGATAGGCTCACTTCTTTATTTCTCTGGTTTTTTTATTAAGAATGGTTATTTAGTTTACATAGTTCATAATTAGTTATTTAATGATTACATTTTTACTGAAATCCATGTGGTGTGTATATAAAATGTGGTGGAAAAAAGTGGAGAGAAAGGTTCCAGCTGGAGAATATAAAATAAGTGGAGAGAAAGGTTCCAGCTGGAGAGATAATATTGAATTATTTTGACATGCTATAATTTATATAGTATATAATATATATAAAATATATATAACCTATAGTTTTTACTTTTAGTTTTTACCGTAAGGCTTCAGGTACTATTCCAAATAGACATTTGTAAATCATAATGATCACCTGTTATAAACCCTCTTCAGAATTGATAAGAAATAATCTATTTATATTTATATTAAATTTATATATACATTTTAGAAAAACTTGTTTCAATAAAATGTGTCTGTTTTACAGTTGTAAAAAGGCACTTTGCATCTTAGTAAAGCTAAGTAATTCATAATCCATGTGAGTTTTGAATTTTATATATATATGAAAATACCCTTTTAAATACCTATATAACAACAGAGAAGTTGGGGAATGTTTATATACTCAATGTTATACTGCATGTATATCAATAATACAAAGTAAAACAGAATAAGCTTTGTAGTATTCCTCCAGGTACACACATGCAGACCTCCATCCCCACCAGGTTCACCTCCTCCTCCTCCTCCTCCTCCTCCTCCTCCTCCTCCTCCTCCTCCTCCTCCTCCTCCTCCTCCTCCTCCTCCTCCTCCTCCTCCTCCTCCTCCTCCTCCTCCTCCTCCTCCTCCTCCTCCTCCTCCTCCTCCTCCTCCTCCTCCTCCTCCTCTTCCTCCTCCTGTTCAGTATTCATTCCCTGCCCTCTCTCTGGCATGTAGTGTTGAACGGTATAATCCCACTGAACTGTTCTTGAAAACAAATTACCTTTAAAGATAACAAAGCAGACACTGTGTCAATAAGGCATCAACAAGAGCTCTCTCTCTCTCTCTCTCTCTCTCTCTCTCTCTCTCTCTGTATTTATTCATTTAAGGGTGGCAAATGACATCAGGCCTGCTATAACTGTGGATATTAGTGGGTTTTCAGCTCCGCCAGATTGATTTTTGGCTAAAGATTCTGTTCTACTGATGAGAAGCACATATCAAATCCACAGAACAGAGGTAACAACACAGAGGACGTCAGTTTACTACCTGATCGGCCCTCTTTGTGGTTGTGGAGCGGTCATTTTCAAATATTATATATAGATATTTTTTATTGGTCATACTGTGACTATATATATATACATATATATAGTATATATTCCCCAGTCTTCCTTCTTCACCCAGTTTACGTATGTGCAACAGTGAACTGTAAGGTTATGACCCATACGGACCATTTCTGCCCTCGACAGCCTCAGTCAGCTGCTTGTTAGCAAGTCATTGAGTTAAATAGAGCTGGGGCAATAAATGTGCCACAAAAAGAGCTGGGCAATCTTCTGCTGTGTTGAGAAGGGGGGCTGGGGGGGTAACAGGTAACAGTGAGGTGATGCAGTTCAGTATGGAGCATGGATTCATTTCAGCAGGGTTGCCCCATCCAGAGTTGAGATAGTAAAGATAGGGCAGGAGGGTGGGTTTTCTTGAACCTTCTCCATTAAGGCCTGGGCTCCAACAATTGGCTCCATTGTTTGGTCCAGGGCAGAGATGGAGTTCCAAATGGAATCCTCTACAGGGAAACAACAGATGAGGGGACTGTTAAGGCAACCTGACCCTCAGGTAGGTGCCCCACCTGGACACTTTAATTAATCTAATTTGTTACCCATACCAGCCTGATTAAGGAGCTATCATTGGTGGACATGAAACAAACAACATGAGGCAGAGAAAGGGGAACGCAGAGGAAGAAACTACGCTGGATAAAAGACCAACATGAAGAACTGGTGTGGTTTTTCTGGCTGGTCTTCATTTATCCAAGATTTCTACAAATATATTTCAATTACACCTGTGTTTCTTGTGCTTTTGAAATAGGATTATTCCATTGATTCCCTTTTCCCTCCTAAACTCTGCAGATACTTGTCCAGGATGGGCCTGGGACGACCTGCGCAAACATCCATGTCTGGTTTACTGGCTTTTGAACTGGCTTTTGAAGTGGAATCATAGTGTAAACTGCAGTATTGAAGTCTCATTTCGTATCATTTAAATGTGAAATGTTCCGGCCTGTAATACTCTATGATACTGTGGTTCCAATGTTCATTGACGGTGAGTGTTTCCCACGTCGGCTGCAGCTCGTGCGAGGCCTTTCAAAGTGAGCATGCGATATGTAGTTGTGCTGTTTTGTCTCAGCACGCCTTTTGCAACTTTTGCCCCCCCGCCCCCCCTCCTGCTGGCTTGTCATCTGCGATGGCATGGCAGGGCGAGAGCTCTCCAAGCTGCCTGCAGCTTCTCATGCATTCTTCTCGTCTGTCACAGGGCGAAATTGGCGTCATTCAACCCAATTAGTCAAATCCATTCTGATGTTAAGGAAAATGAAACAAACAAGTTGCAATTTTCTTTCCACCCTGTCTGTCATTTGCCAATTTTACTGGAAGTAGGAGAATGGCACCAATTAATGACCAAGGGCCAGAGGCGGCACGAGTACTGGTGGAACAACTGTGTGTCGGAGCGTCTGGTGGCGTCATGGGCGATCCTCGTCTCCACCGTCAATAAAGCAAATGAAACGAGACAAAGAGAGAGCTCATCCCCGACCGCCGATTAAAGGCCTGAGAGATCCTGAGGCGTGCCTGTGTCCAGGTCTGGGCCCAGCGTGGTGGGGCCTTCACAAAGCTCCTGTAATGTAATTTTGTACATCAGTACATCAGTGTCCCTGGGGTCATTTTAACTCTCATTTACTTTGTACTTTGAAGAGGCGGGCTACAAAATCTACGCTTTCCTTTGGGGTGTTAATTAAGGGGAGCATCCAAAATTAATCAGAGAATTCACTAGGGCGAAGGACGATGTGTCTGAAAGCCCAGAAACAAAGTCCGTGAAACACCCATTGAGAAAGAAGCCCTCGGCTATTTGGAGGCAGAAAAACAAGTTCACAGACGGTGATCTGACACAAAAATTCATGTAAGTATAAAACTGTACACTCATTTTCCCTGTCAGCTTGTCACATTTAATTATAAAGGTTCATTCGCTTATCTGGCCAAAAGAGATGGCACACACTCACAGTCATTTGAAAACTATCATATGGTCAGTGTAGGCCAACGTACGTGCGGGCTAACCACAGAGCAGCGAACAAAAAGGCCAGTTCCACATCACAGCCGTTATTCTGTAGTGACTTCAAACTTTTTGGATCAAAGTTTAAAGTAAACAAGGTCCACCTGTTTCATTTTTGGATTAGAACCGGCAACCGTTTTTCTTTTCTATACAGTCTGCGTGTGTGTGTGTGTGTGTGTGTTTTACACTGACACACATCTCTCCGTTTTAGTCTTACAATTTATCTGTTGGCCGTTTTTGGCCAGGTTCTCTAATTAGCACAGTGCCTGAAGGCCTTTGGTGACCTTTCCATATGTAAATCCACGGATGCCTTCCTCCATCCATCCACCTCCTCTCGCCGTGCCTGACTTCCAGTGATGAGATGAGCGCCGTCAGAGCTTGCGTGTGGAAGTACGACACAACTCAGGGCGTGTTTAGCCGCGGCGTGGAGGTATCATTCATCACACAGACTGACAGCTGCCAGGTGTGACACACTCTCTCCTGTCACTCCCCCTCTCCTCAGCTCATCACTGCTGCCGGTCTTCAGTGTAGCTAACCCTGCTCATGGAGAGCACTAACTGCACAGTGCTCTCACTTTGACAACGAGGGTTTCTCCATAGCTCTGAAGTTGTTCTTTGTTTTTTTTTAAACGGAAATGGATCACACCTCATGAAGGTGTTTTTGGAAGTTCTTCACTGTTGTTAGGGACTGAGTTAATGTCCTGGAGAAGAGGTCACTGCAGGGTCAAACTAGATGTTTGAAACCCTGAGCCCACTTATTATAGTATGTTCTGAACTCAGATATCGGTGACCTCTGACCTGTGCTGTTGGTAATTATTGAAGTGATGTGTGGGAAAGCAGTGCATGGACTCTAGAGTATCTAAAAGACCCCCCCCATCCCCCTCCTCTGATACCACTCCACGGAGCCAACATGATGCTGCAACTAAATAAAGCTTCAAAATATGCAAACTAGTTTCACTCAGGTATTTCATTTATAGATAAATACTGTCTACAAATGGCAGGTCTTTACCTTCATGTTCCACTCAGAGGTGTATTTACAGATGGCTGGTGGTCCCTGGAGTCCCCCCCTTCACCCCCCCTCAGCAGTATTTAATACCTCTCAAGAGCATAATTGCTTATCAGAGAGACTGCAATGCTCTGTTCGGTGTGCAAAGGGCTTCTTCAGGGAGAAGGGACGGGGACAGTAACCCTACACCTGCAGTATAATGTGTCATATTTGTCTGCTAGTTGGAGTGGATAGTTTAACAGGGGACTGGTGTCTCTTTACCCGGCTCTTTTTGTGTGAGAGAACAGGCTGAACCAAACGTTTGGTGCACCTAAAGCCACTTAATAAGTTCACACTGTGATTTCGATCTGGCATGGTGACCTCTAAAGACACACACACACACACACACACACACACAGAACCGCACCAAGAATGGGTGGCAGGGATTGGACATCCACATTATATTCCCCTCTGCTCCTGAAGCTAGCACCTGCTCAGCCACCGACCACCACCGCTGCTACCCCCCCCAGCCCCTGGAGTGGTGTGCCTGACCACGGCCATGCTGCATACCACTGTGACACTGATGCGAGGTGACTGAACGGGCCTGTTCACACGGCCCCTCCAGTGGCACTGTGGCCACCGCCCAGATAGACAGCTGGAGGAGACAGGAGCGGAGCTGAGAACACGGGGCAAGAACACAACAAGTGGAATCCGCTTTGACAGGATC